>NC_084821.1:17444895-17702174 GCF_958449725.1 Rosa rugosa | reverse complement strand
AGCACAACCACAAGAAGAAGAAGTCCAATCTCACAATCCTGGCACATCGAATAAACCTGCTGCAAAGAGAAAGAGGGCTCCGAAAGTTCAGAAAGTTCCTCGAAGCTGGGTTTGGGAGCATTTCACCTAGGAGGAGCACCCGATAATGGAGATAATTGATGGAAAGGAGCAGCAGGTTGGGCACACCACAAGAGCACAGTGTAAGTATTGTCCTACTCACCTAGCATGTAATTCGACTAGTAATGGAACTAGTTATTTGATAAAACACATCGAAATTATATGCAAGCAATATCCGGGTAGAAATCAGTTGGCAGGGGGTCAAACTCAGATTGTAGGTGATGATGTGGATGATACTATAACTGCTAGGCAGTGGACTCAGGAAGCTTGCATTAAAGCTGCTACGGTTATGATAGTCATGGATGAAATGCCATTTAGTGCCATAGAAAGACCAGGGTTTAGATATTTTTGTAAGGGGTCAAACTTATTTTTGAATAAGTTTTGATTACTTGATTCATTTGACTGCAAATTTTTAATGTTTAGATTTAATCATTTGATTGTGTAGTAAATTTCTGCATTATGCTTTAATGATTAATTAAGTTATTCAAGTGATGAGTTTATGTGTTCTTTGATGGAGAAACTGGAAAAATTGCAGAACAGAAACTGGACAGCTTTGCAGCCTTTGCTGTTGAATTGCTGTTTACAGGAACCGTTAAGAACCAGTAACCGAACCGAACAAAACGGTTCCGGTTCCAAATCGGTTCTGGTAAGAAATGTGACAACATCGAACCGGAAAAACAAGGTCGGTTCTGGTTCCGGTTCTGGCGAAAACTTCCAAAAAAAAAAATCGATCCTAGGCCTATTGGAAAGTGAAATCAAAATTATTGGAGGGATGAGATTGTGACGGCCAGTAGCAACCCCTCCTCAAAATCACTTGTGGGAGAATAGTGAATACATTAAGGGCCCGTTTGGAAACTGAATTTGGATTTGGAATTAGATTTAAAATTTTCAGATTTAAAATCTCAAGGATTCAGAATTTACTTATTTCAAATATTATTGTTTGGATTGCAATTTTCCCCGTAAGCATTTCATGGGAAGAAAGTTACCCAGAATCTAATCGGTGCCGCTGATTTCGACTAGATTCTCTCTCTCGGTTCGGCGCTCGGGTCGGTCGGATCTACTGCCACGACTCTTTCCTGTTTGCCGTCGTGGATGAACCTGCCTTCTCCTTTAGAGAGTGCACCGCGTCACCGGCGTCGTTGTGAAACAAGGACGGAGAAGAGAGTGGTGAACAGAGATTGGGGGGGGGGGGGGAGAGAGAGAGAGAGAGAGAAAGAGTCGGTGGTGAACAGAAACAGAGGAGAGAGAGAGAGAGAGAGCGTAGTGGTGAACAGAGATGGAGAAGAGATTTCAAATAACTACCCTTCAGTAGTAATTTCAAATTCTTAATAAAATTGGGGTGTGGATTTGAGCAAGATGATTCGAAATCCAAATACACCTGAAAAAGAATTGCCAAACGGATAGATTTAGATTTGAGGAGTCCAAATCCAAATCCACACTCCAGAATCCTCAAATCCAAACGGGGCCTAAACTTCTTCTTCCTTCAACCACGTACCCAAGCGATTTAGGAGACCCAATTGATGATGATTTGTAAGCAAACCATCAAATTTAGGCTTTATGGAGTGAGGTTCCAGAGGCTTTCATTTAATAACTTTTAGATGAATAAAGTGAATTTACAGATTAGAACGGGATAAAGTAATAAACATAATTGTTTCTGTATATTAAGTCGAAACTCTATGAATGTTCCTGAAGATGAGGTTTTCTAGCAAACCAAATAATGGTAGCATCTATTAAGAATCTTGATAATCTGAGTCTGCTGTTTAATTATGTTGCATTTTTTTTATCACATCGATAACTCATAATTACAACAATTAATATTTTATGAGCTGAATTTACGATCTTCCATATAGAAAAAGAAGACTTATATCCTTAAACCAAATGAAATTAAACAATATGTTATCTAATTATGTTAAACTTTGCGTTCCAAAATTAAGAAAATTACGTCGTTTTCTCTCAATTTCTTTGTTTCTGACTCTCAGACCGACATAGGAAATTGGAGAAGGTCTTTATCGTTCAAACTTCAAAGGCTACCATGATGAGTAATTGAGGTACTCAATTGCAATATAATATTTTATTAGGGTATATTGGAGAGACGGATATATAATAATATTTATAAGCAGAGTACAAATTAGGGTTTTCAGAAAGGACAAATGGCAAAGGGTACGAGGTTTTGTTTATGCGTGGGGAGACGTGGACGCTCGTTCTCCACTCATGCAAAGTCACCCCCACAATTCTTAAATCGTTTTGTCAAACTTTTTCTAATCTCTGTTTTGTTTATTCCATTTCTTTAGTATTTTCTTACTATTCAACTTCAATTAATGATTAATTTTGAGTGCTAAGAACATAAAATAATACATACAGTTAGAGAAATATCTAAGTCAGTAAATTACTTAAATGTCCTCTCAATTTTTTTTTTTTTTTTTTGGGTCTACAAATACCTCCTAATATCATTTAACTATATTAAGAAACTGGTAGTACGTCACATATTAGTCGAATAAAATAAGTTTTCTACATGTTTGGCCACTCATAAGTCATTTTTCAAGAAGTGCAGAGTAGACCAAATCCAACTGTATAGTTGCCATGAGTCCATGACTACCTCTAAACTTTAAGAACAAAATATTTTTATCTTTTAAAATGAAAATACAGGCATAAAAATGTTACCAAATGACACTTAATACCTGCTACTCCTAAGAGAATGAGGGTAGAGAATTTTTTATTATTTTATATTTTTATTGTCAAAAAGTGTTGCATTTTTCAATATCGTTAACACATAGATAGTCATATCTTTGCTACGCTCAATCATAAAAAACTCGTCATAATTTTTTTTTTTTTTTAAGTTACACCGGAGAGACTTGAAAAGTGACATAATGTAATCTTAACTCAGTCTTCCACTCTCTCCCACTATTTGGGTTAATCCCATACATGGTTTATTCCTTGAAACATTTCAAATGCATAACATCAAAATTTTGTTTCCTCTCATTTTTTTTTTTGAAACTCAACACACTTTTTTTTCCTTTTCGGTCAGTATTACAAATTACTGTCAAGCATGAGTAATCCGCAATTATATTACCGCAAATATTTTGGACAAGATTAGATTTTGCGAAAGTTTCCCATATTATTATAGATCTCATCGTTTAAACTTAATCAACAAAAGCCATTTGTCATTTAAGCAGCAACTCGATGAATCATATAATAAATGATTTAGCTTGGATTTCTTATACAATAATTGCCTTTTTCAAATAATAAAGGCATCAAACATGAATCACACCAGACATGGAGCATCAAGAAGATTAATATAAATCATGCTTTTCTAGAACTTCCTTGCCCCAGAAAAAAAGAAAGGGATAGAAAGGCCATTGGACCTGAGGAAGATTTAAAACACAAAATAAATCTTCACAGGAAACAAAATGAGGATGCTCAGGATGCATATGGACAACTTTTGACCATCAGAAAGAGAAAAATAGAATACAAGTTTTATTTTTTCTATTGGCTTTATTCCAGGTATATGTACTATGCACTCAGACTGATATGTACTGACTATTCAGTATTCAGAACTGAACCCAGATGTACTATATATCTGCTTTCTTTATTTAATTATGAATAGTTGAATGCCCCCTTGCCCCCAAAAAAAATTTGTACTTAAAAACCTGTATGAATTTTGAAGAACAAGAAAAACAATTAGTACAGAATACACTAGAATTGTACTAATAAGGACTAAAATAATGGCAATCATACAGAGGGAAGCTTAACTATCAAGTGTTTTCCTATATTATACTGGAATAGAGATCAGTTGGTCTCTTGAAATGCAAGCATTGGTGGAGCAACACAGCCAATCATATATGTTCATATTCGTAATCAACTTTTGATGCATACCCAGATTTCCACTTACAGATACAACAAAGTTGCACTAAACAAATGCGCAAAATTATCAACAAAATCCGATTAGTATAATTAATCATGGCCATGGGATACAATGCACTAACTGATATAATATGCTCAATTGGGGCAAAAATAAAGCATAAAATTTCGAGGAGATTAAGATGCGAAACTATATTTTATGTAGGAAACAAGAAAGCAGGCCTATTCGGAGCTGAATCAGAATATAATCCAGACTTGTTTGTTTTAATGAGGTTTTGTTGTGCCTGTGCTTAAAGTTAAACAACCTAATCAGGTCCAAATTCATACCAGACAAGGTTTTGAAAGCAATTTGGTTTTGTTTAATCTGTCAAAGTCAGGGTGCTACAGCTGGTTCAATGGATTATTCAGATTTCCTGAATTACATAAAATAAACAGCTACATACAATTCATACGATACAAACAACTTGTGCATAAATTATAATAGAGAGACAAGAAACTTACCCAATGTGTACAGAGGGGATCATATAATAAAGCTAAGCAAGAAATACAAAGAGAAACCTTAAAACCCAGTGCAAGGTAGGCTTCTTCTCAATATTTTTTTTCTTGTTTAAGGAAGAAATTGTCAAATAATACATAGTACTTGGTCACTTGGAGTACATTGTGTCCTTTTCGGCTAAGGGGCAATACTAGTTTATGAAGCTAAGCAAGAAAAGAAAAGAGAAACCTTAAAACCCAGTCCAAGGTAGGCTTCTTCTCAATATTTTTTTACTTGTTTGAGGAAGAAATTGTCAAATAATACAGACTACTTGGTCACTTGGAGTACATTGTGTCCTTTTCGGCTAAGAGGCAATATTAGTTTATGGTTCTTGGTATGTATTCATTATAATATGAAAGCACCCTTTTCCTTGGTTCCTAGAGAGAATAAAGAAGAGTAAAAATTGTCTCCAACTTGATTCTTGATGGAGTAGATACTAAGAAATTCTTGTTAAAAGATCTGATCTATCATTTCTTATTGAACCAGTGCAGCAACTTGTCAAGGATCACCCAGATCCCTCGTTCCCTCGTATCCCAAGCTCAATTCAACAGTTTGAGTCGAATTGTCAAAGGACTACTCGTAAGAACACCGGCATCTCAATATCCAAAAGAATGATTTTTTTTTCTTCATAAAATTATCAAGGCTTGTAGCGGTTAAATTTTATCCAATCACATTGGTACGGCAACAAATTTGTTCAAGTAAGAGCATCTTTTTTTTTGAAGTAATAGGTCAGACCTTTCATTAGATTCAGCAAGCAGTACAAAAACGAAACACCCCTATGGGATCGACAGAAAGCAATCGTTCCTTAAAACCTCATGAACCCTATTCTAGAAGAATAAAATCCCAGAAATCCCGAGTACACCCACCTTTTAGGAAGTCCACGCACCATTATTCTAACAAAAACTAAGAAACCTCGAAGCAGGCATAAAAGGGAAACAACTACGGCACTGGTTTTTGAGACCCAAACAAAATTTAAATAGTACTATGGGCCCTAGAGCCCCATTCCAGCCAAAAACGGTCCACAGCCCAACCTGTCCGACCGTCACATGCCAACCCACAGCCACCTCCACCCCTTTGGAACCCAAACTCGGGTAGCCCAAGGTAAGGAGCCCAACAAACAATTGCAGCCCAGAGCAGGAAGACCCAATCTCCAGCCCGACTTGGAGAAACCCTAGCAACACCAGCAACCTCACAAATGCCAGAGTAGCCGCCACTGCCGCCAGAATCTCTTCCGTCGTCGATCCCGAGTCCAGTCACCACTTCGCCACCCTCTATGTCCCAGGGACACCGCCATCACCACACAAGGTCAGCCCCATGCACCCCAGATTCGCCAAAACCCGTTCCAAATCCCCTGGAACGATCCCCGGCGGTAGAAGCAGGGTAATACCCAACCCCGTTGGACCCGACACTTCCGCCCTCAGTGGCTGTGAAACACCCTCGTCACCCCAAGATGACTCCAACCACTTGAAACCGACATGGATAAGCGACAACAGATCCAGCCTACCTGGATCCGACCCTTCCCAGCAATCATCATCTCCAACTCTTTCCGTCCCACCGAACCCCGGATTCTCATGCACCAACGAACCCGCCACACTTGAACGTCCGTCGTCGCTTAGGAGCAGCAGAGCATTGAAAAGCTTGGGAACCACAAGTGCCCCCAAGAGAATGAGGAGGCCGAAGCCTGATGAACTCCCCATAGAATTTGTTGTCAACGACCGTCCACGATAACCCTAGCAGAGCGAAAGTGCTAGGTCGAGAAGATATTAACTAAACTTTCCAAGTAAGAGCATCTTTAGCAATGCTAGTTATATTTTAATCAAATTATAGTTAAAGTATCTAAAAAGTTATTTTAGCTAGCCATTTTTAAAATACATTTGCATCAGTGTTCTCTATTTTTTTTTAATCGAAAGAGGTCAACCCGGTTTTATAATTCAGCAAGCAGTACCAAACGACATACCCCGATGGGGTCGACATAAAGAGCCGTCCTTTAGGACATACAAACATCCTATTCTAGAAAAATAGAACTCCGCATACCCAGAGTACACCCACCTTTAGTGCTCTATATTTTAGCTAGTTTTGAATATATATTATTTTTTTTAATGAAGATTAAATAATACAAATATATTTATAAAGGGAGGTTCTATTCATACCTCCAAAATTGGTATTTAGACCTCCTCACTTAATAGACCTCCAACTTACTTTTACAAATAACCAATATGCTATCTACACCTCCCTAATTTTCCCATAATACCCATCATCCAATAATATCAATAAAAACTTTTTTTTAGAGTGTTCTATTCATATACCTCCAAAATCAGTAGTTAGACCTCCATCAATTTTTAAACGTTTCACAATATTATTTTACTCTTGATATAACTAAGCTGAAAAAAAAAAAAAAATCTTTCAATTGATAGCTCTGAAGTCTATATAGTTGAAGCAAAAGGATTTTAGAAGCTACGTATGTATAATCGTGGAAACAGCAACGGAATTGCTTCAGTCCATTCCAAAGCAAGTCTCTGGAAATTGGTTGACTTGATTGGCAAAATTTGGAAAATGGTTCTTTCTTCATTGATTACTAGTCTCTGTCTTACATTATGATAGAAGTTGACCTAGCACAACTTATATGACTATTGCTGGGGATGCGTAATTGCGTATATGACTAGTCTCGGTTTTGTACAATCATTCTTTGTTTCTCTCCGTTTTGAATGAAGGGAGCTTCTATTCATACCTCTAAAATTGGTATTTAAACCTCCAACTTACTTTTACAAATAACCAATATGCTATCTACACCTCCCTAATTTTCCCATAATACCCATCATCCAATAATATCAATAAAAACTTTTTTTTAGAGTGTTCTATTCATATACCTCCAAAATCGGTAGTTAGACCTCCATCAATTTTTGAACGTTTCACAATATTATTTTACTCTTGATATAACTAATAAGCTGGAAAAAAAAAAAAAAAATCTTTCAATTGATAGCTCTCCCCCCATGCTTATTATTGTATTTTGTAGGCATACGCATCTTTAGAGGCTAAGAGCAGTTCATTTTTTCAACTTCCTAAGATTCCCTCGTTTCATATATTAGCTCAAACAGTACGCTCCAATTGATGAGTATGATTTTAAGCGAAAGTGGTCTGTTGGTGTTTTGGTTAGAGAATATTGCATATCCGAAATTGACTCAAGGAACTGCAAAGTAAGGAACTGGTCTGTTGATTTCTCTGCTGCTTGGTAAGGATGAAGATCATAACAAAAACAAAAGGGAAAAAATGGCATGAGGATGAATATTTGTTGATTTCATACCTCTAAAAGGGAAAAGACTTTTTTTAATTTTTGTTTTTTCTCTTTTGTGTCTTTATTGGTAATTTGACATGAGTTGACAAAGTCAACTATCACTTGAAAAAAGAAAGAGGTCCAAATGCCAATTTTGGAGGTATGAATAGAAGCTCCCATTTATAAATTACATAAAATAACTCAAAAGCATGTTTACTTACTTGGAATGGGAGGGAATGATTACGAGATAAATTTATTCCTGCATTTACTAACATATAAAGGAATTGGAATGATTCCGGGTAAAAGTATTCCTACGTTTACTAACACATGAAGGAATCGGAATTGGTGTAGGTCCCACCTCCTTGTAAGGAATAGATTCCTGAATACTCAGGAATTTGATTACGAAGGGGGGAGATGAGTTTAGGAATCAACTCCTCCGGAATCAATACCGATTCCTTTCTTCTCCCATTCCAGTTGTCTTCGATTCATAATTATTTCCATTCCAAGTAAGTAAACGTGCCACAAAAATTTTAAATTATAGAGAGCCTGATCCCGTTGTTTATATTTAGGGAAAATTTCACAAACAGTACACCAAGTAAAGGCCACTAATAATTCTTATACATAAAGTTTCAAACCAATCATTTCGGTACACAAAATCTGAAACTCGACCCACTATCAGTACACGACGTCAATGACGCCGTTAATTTGACACCAAAATGTCTATTATGCCCTCAATTCTTTTTTTTTTTTAATAATTTTTTTTTCTGTTCTTTTTTTTCTTCCTTCGTTTTTATCTCTTTCTTCTTCCTTCTTCCGGCTCCACGATGTGAACTTTGCCCATCACTCCGAGCTCACCCACTTCGAAACCCACCTCTGTTCTTCAGTTTTCCTTTCATTCTTTCTGATTTTTCTTCATCTATTCGATTCCTCCTTCCTCAGATCCCTCCCTCTCTCTCTCTTCTTTGGTGACAATTGCGGTGGTTAGGTGACAATTGCAGCAAATCATGGCGTACCTGTCCAAAATCCAGAGGGGCGGCCATATCCAGCCGTTCTGGTGCATGATTGCGGTGGAAGAGTCCACCTTCGGGGTCATTGCCTACAGCGAGAACGCCCGGGACCTGCTCGACCTGATGCCCCAGTCGGTTCCGGTGCTCAAGAGGCGGGAGATCCTCACAATCGGCTTGACATCCTCATGGCAGAGGCTGTTCTCCCTCACCATCTCCGGTACCAGCCCCCAAGGCCATCAATGACAATAATCCAAAGAGGTCGTCATCCTCTCTGTCGATCTGAAGGCATGCCCGGCAACCGCTACTACACCGCCGTGTTCCAGCCCCACGACCGCATCATGGGCTCCCCTCCGGCGGTCACTTGACCCATGGTTACTACACCTCAATCTACTTGGAGAGTCTACCCTATATGGTGATTCCTCCACTGGGTCATTGACTAACGACAAGTTGGGGGAGAAGGCCTTGGATTTCAGGTCAAGATTGACACCTAGGTTTTGTGAGATTTTTCGAATCGGAGGAATTAAATTGGAGAATCGATGAGTAACCAGAAGAAGATGAATTTCCAGAGTGGTGGTGGCTCCGAAATACGCCGACAAGACGTGGAAGGTTTTGGAGCATGCTAGTGGCCTCAGCTTTGA
This sequence comes from Rosa rugosa, assembly GCF_958449725.1. Classification (NCBI taxonomy): domain Eukaryota; kingdom Viridiplantae; phylum Streptophyta; class Magnoliopsida; order Rosales; family Rosaceae; genus Rosa; species Rosa rugosa. The sequence goes on along the minus strand of NC_084821.1, from coordinate 17,692,748 downwards.
AGAGCTTTACAGGTTTTTCAATCTCTGGCCACCGGCATGATGATATCAGAGGACGAGGATGAGAGCGTGGCTCAATTCCTCAAAACAGAGGTGCTCTCCGACATCTCCAACCAGGTATCTACTTCATCTTTCTCTCAATTTTTGATTTCCCCTAACCTGTTCAGTTTCAAAATCCGATCTTTAGGGTTTAGTTTTCTTCAATTCGTCTTGAATTTGCTTTTTGGATTTTGTGGGGATTGATTGGTTTCAGGGAGGTTGTGATCGGAATCTGCAGAAAATGGGGTTGATTTCGGGGATTCTATGCGCAATTAAAAGAGATCCATCTGTGTGTATGGTTGTCGGCTTGACATCGTGGGTGAGCTCGGAGTGATGGGCAAAGTTCACATCGTGGAGCCGGAAGAAGGAAGAAGAAAGAGATAAAAACGAAGGAAAAAAAAAAAGAACAGAAAAAAAAAATTATGGACTAAAAGAAAAGAAAAGAATTGAGGGCATAATAGATATTTTGGTGTCAAATTAACGGCGTCAGTGACGTCGTGTACTGATAGTGGGTCGAGTTTCAGATTTCGTGTACCGAAATGATTGGTTTGAAACTTTATGTATAAGAATTATTAGTGGTCTTTACTTGGTGTACTGTTTGCGAAATTTTCCCTTATATTTAGAAGCGAGATAGATAAAAGTTATAATGGAGAGCCACTGAGGAGTCTGGTGCAGCTGCTAAAATAGATAAAAAAGCTAAACATGCTCTCTAAAATAGCTAAGGGAGCCAAAGTAGAGTCTGCTAAAAATGCTCTAAGAATCAAATTCAAGCTCATCGACTGGTTAGATGCAGTGACAATTTATGTCAATACAAATTGTTCATATGGTCATCATAGAGTTTTTCCTTTTAGGTGAATACCATATTTGCAACTTAGCACTAACAATTCTCTAAATGAAACTAAAGTTATTGTAATATTGTGCAATTCTGTAGCTACAAACCTCCGCATTTACTTTTGGCCTCTGCTACCTATAGTAAGTCCAAAACTTATTTCATTCTCATCTCTTATTTGACCATTCTAACTTAAAACATAATATGAATTTATATCAAGTTTCAGATTAATGGGTAAACTCAAGTAATTGCACAATAGAATTTGAGTAATACATTTTCTATTACTTTTTATTTGAATTTTCTAGTTTCTTTCAACATCTCACTTAAACACCATGTCATTTGTACGAATATAAAATGACAAATGAGTGTTGGTCCCGGTTTCACCACAAAAGTATTTTTTTTGAAGTGCCCGCGAGCAAGAAATATATTCATAAGCCAGAATAGGCTGTTACATACCATTCCGCTGCCATTTAGACAGACAAGAAGATGGTGGTAGTACCCACAGTGGTACATAGAAATAACCTACTCATTGTACAATTAGATACGTAGAACATAATGGGAGCCCCCTTTGGTACTACGCCGGAGGCGCTAGAAGGATCCGGCCCTCCCAACCTAACTATTACCCAGTAATCTAGTCGCCTAGAGACCTCAATTGGTGTACAACTAGAGACACTGAGAATTAAGTTGACAAGACCAAAATCAATAGCTAAAACTAGGTGCACATAAGTGCCTAGACTGTCCCTGAAAATAGGGAATTATTGACACCAACAAAGACTAAAGAAAACTAGATAAAAGGCAGGGCCCACCGACCACAACCCAAACTTCAGCCCATAATAGGCCCACAGCCACTGCCAAAGCCCAGAGAAAGCAAAACCAGAAGATGGCCGTCCCCAACCCTTCCTGGCCCTAGACCAGCCTCGCTGCGCCTCCCCCCGTCTCCACCACTGATGTCGGACAGAAAGACGTCGTCACCGCCGGACCACCAGCGAGAAACACCACCAATCATCATCCCAATCCCACACCAGGCCGCACCCTGAACTCTGCGCCATAACCAAGTCGGCAACCCGATCACCATCGACAACCAGTCGAGCCAACATCTGATCCAATCAGTCGAAGTGGCCCTCCGAATTCCGACCGTCACCTGAAGCCGCTACTCCCCAGCAGAGCCCCGAGTCCACTCCGATCCAATCTGCAACCACAGCTCGACTACGCCATCCACCGAGAAAGAGAGGGTAGGACATCCCCGGATCTCCTCCTCCAAGCCTGAAGCATAGCCTTAATTACCCGTCCGGCCGCACCCAACGTGCGTTGGCTAGGCCAGAGGCCGTCGCCATTGCAGGGGCGTAGCCGGACAGGCGCTAGCACAGTGTCGGCGGCTAGGGTTTCTAGAGAGAGTTTCTAGAGAGAGTTTTTTTGAGTGTCCAACGATGTAATAATGTATGTTCGTGTTTCACCACAAAAGTATTAGAGGTGATAAGTATCAAGAAACGAAAAACAATGATACAATTCATCATTTCCCTTTCCTTTAAATGACAAACCCACATTGTTTTCATTGTTGTTCACTTGTTCACCAAAGTTTTTTTCATTGTTGTTCACATGTTAGTGGTACGTGTGTAGGTTTTCAAAATTCACAGAGATGGTATGATTTTATTCATATTATTTTACCGTCGGTCAAAGCATAGATCCTTGATTTTGTCACTGTGACCTTCAATGACATTGATACACACGAGTATAGAATGGAACTGCAAACTTGTAGAACTAAAAGTATCATTGATCTATACACACTCTAAACTTGTCAAAGACAAAAATGGCCTTTGGCAAGTTTTAAATCTTGGAACCTTAGCTTATCTTTCACTATCAGTGTTAGCTTCCGAGGCTGACAATCACAGATGGAATGATCATTCAATTTCTTGCAACAGGCCCACAAATTTATGCAGCTCTATATTGCAATCTTTCCCCATCAAAATGAATTATGTCACTGTGACCTGTAGATTGGCATTATAACAGGAGACATTAACTTACTAAAGAAACAATGCAAACCCCCAGTCCTTCTCTGCTAAGGACCTCCACATATTAAAATATGCAGATTTCCTTGATAGACCTACTTTTCAATCACATATTCATATCTTAACTGTTCAGTTTTTAGATATATATGAGTAGATCATCTCTGCAAATTTTCAGCAAAATTGATAATCATTAAGGCATTCAAAACTAAGATTTACAATTATGAACACAAACGGTTCAGATTATGAACACAAACGGTTCAGCTTGGATAGATTCGGTTCGTTCATTGATTTAATCTAGTACGATACCTTAACGATCATCAATTTGACTGAAAATTTGCAGAAGTGATCTATACATTAAGACCTAAAAATTGAATGATTGAGATGTTGATATGCGATCAAAAAGTGAGTCTATTTAAGGAAATCCGCATATTTTAAGGTCCTTAGCAGATAGGGACTGTGCAAACCCTTGAATATGCTTGAGCGTCAATGTCCCACAATTAAGTTGCCTAGGATAGCAATTCAATGTTATAGGCAACTGAATTACTACTATTTCTTCAATCCAATGGGATATTGGATGAGCAAGAATTTTAAAAACGATAGATATTACCAAAACTTAGGTTCTCCAAACTATTGATTAAGTTTGACTAGATATGGTATTGATTAAGTTTGACTAGATATGGTTTTCCATAATCACCCAACAAGAATTCTCAGCGACAAACCTTGACAATGAATTGTGTTTATCTCTGGTCCGGTGAGCTCTATTCCATCATCAGTTAGCAATGAAATTCCAGATGATGTTATGTTGAATGGGAAGGCTAGAGGAGGTGATACTGGAGACTTTGCCAGCTTGATGAACCTCTTCCCTGCAAGAGAAAACAAAAGTGTGGAATCAGCAATAAGGGGACATGGTTCTGGTTTTCAAGTGTCATCATCATTAAAAGGTCAGTATATACAACTAGGATGTTTCTTAAGCATGTTTTCTCTATCTATAGCACCATCAACTCTTATGAACAACTGATTCCATTTAATTGAAGAATCCTGGCTAAAAAAACACCCACAAGGATATTGCTACTACGAAAAATCCAAATGAAGAAAATAAGGATTTGTTAGTTATACTCTTCTGATAGATTGTGCTTTGTGTCAAAGCATTGAGAAGGAACAATGAGGCAAGGCCCACACACTCACACTTACTGATAAAGATTACAATATATTTTCAAACTTTCTAAACCAAAAAGCCCACAAAAAAAGAGAAAAGCATACTGATAAATAACCAAAGGAGCAAGAGTTTGCTTCATGACAGCGTAATCATTTGCAAGTCAAAATTCCTCTGAACAAACCAGATTTAGCATCAAGCACAAGGCGTATGGTGACAGCATGAGCCCAATGAATCCCCAAAGCAGGAACAAGATGAGAATCATGTCCTTTATAATCCTCTATAGTCTTTTGCCTGCTATGCGCTGCCAAAAATAAAATGTATTGCATTCAGACACATGCCGGAAGTCACAACAAATCCGCACTTCCATTATTCCATACCTTGAAAGGAATACTGGCAGATTTCATCACGACTTTGAGATCTCACTTGGTTTGTAACAACAACAGGGATTCGTGAAAATTCAGCAAGTGATCTAGATACAATAAGCAAGTAAAATGAGCTTTATCATGAGCACAAAGACACATTCACCAACACCAAAGAAGTTCCACTTATCTATGATTCTCACTTAATAAAGGAGATATGCCAACCCAATAAATGTTGCCGAGTAGCTCCTTGCACATGTTCCCTGGGGAAAATGTTAGCATTTAGTAGCAATCAGAAGCCAACCGGATGATGCATGAAGTATGACTGTGAGCATTCTATTGGAAGACATGCTACATAAAGGTAAATGATAAATGGCAAAAAATGATAAAGATGTCTGAATCAAAGTAGTATACGTATAGAGAACAATAGTATACGTATAGAGAACAATAAATGTAGGATTTTCACAAACCATTTATTTTGACAGACAAACAGAGATATAAAATGATACACCAGTCTAATCCTGTGCCCCATACTTGACGATGGTGTCAAAATATTGAAAATAGAAGGGTTCTTGGATCATTTTATATAAAGGTCACCAGGAAAGGGAATTTTGAAGGCTAATTTAAATTAGATATGGTCCTGGTATTACCCTTTCAAGACATACAAGGTTTAGTATCAGAAGTAATATTTCTTATTCTAACACAAGGTCATAGATGGCAATCATATCAAACTATCAAAGTGCTTGATTATATCAAGGACCCACAACTTGATCATAATGTATATCCAAAGCAGGTTGCAAGCATTCCTGAAATATCTGAACTTACCCTGAAACGAGAGCGGCCATGCTATCAATGATTAGCAACTTCACTTGGTTTTGAAGGAGTGAAATCTTGATTTGTTGCAAACTGGTAAACATTAGATCAACTGATTTAAGCCTCATCTGAATATGTTGGCATTATCTGAACAAGTCATGTTTAACCATCTAGCTCTACCTAAAAAGCCCATAGCACTTTTTAAAATGCTCATGGACCTCCCAGTCACCTCCAGATCAGGACTAAAATACTTACTAGGCTAGGAGAATTAAATCGTCACATGAAAACAATACCTCTCAGTGAATTCAGAAAGTGATGTCGGCCGCAAAACAAGGATCCTACCAGCCATCTGAAATGCGAATAGAAGGGATCTTTTTAACTTCTGATGATTAGAGAATATAGTTCATTAACCAAGCACGAATAATCCATTAAAAGACAAGTAACTAATTCCAATCAGCACACCTCTTGCGCCAGTCCTTTTGTGTGAAATATTTCTGGGAAGCTCTTTGCTCCAATTTCTATCAGCCTAAGTATAAAAAACAAGAAATTAAAAATGCCCATTTCTTTGACAAGATAGCAGGGAAAACATTGCCACAAAGCATTTGACACATCAATATTCCCTTAAATTACCTTGTTGAACTAAACTTGGATTCTACATCGATATATATTACATGACCATCTAAACCTCCACAAGATGCCGGCAATGAAGCCAACAATGCAAGCTTCAGGCAAAACTGCAATCGAAATCTTCATTCAGCCGGATACCAAAAGATGCATTACAAATGTATACGCTTAATTTCGACATAATAAATTAATCACGATCAGATTGGCGAACGAAATGTACCTGTGTTTTGCCAATCCCAGCAGGCCCAACCAGCTCAGTCAAAACCCCAAATGGGATACCACCGCATAAGGCCTGGTCTAGCCCTTTGAGCTGCGTCGAAAGGTGACCACCCATGTGCTCCATTAGAGAGAGCACCTAATCAAACACAGCTAAAGCCAGAGCATCTCAGATCACGACCAACAAGTAAAAAAAACCAACCTAAAACTTCAAAATTAGGGTTTTGATCGCTCACAGTTTGGTAGGGTGGACATGCAATTTCACTGATGCGAGCTATCGCAGACGTGACTTGTGCCATACTCACATCTAGCACTTCCATTAATTCGAATTCGGTCAGAGACAAAGCTTCCTGAGAATTTCAATCGGGAATTTCACGAAAACGAAAAAAAGATTGAGAATTTAGAAATTTATTGAATCAAATGGTACCTTGGCGGTGGTGATGTTACGAGCTGCGAAGACGTTGGCGATAGATTTGGGAAGGCCCATCTGGTTGATGAGCTTGTTCGCCATTTTCTCTCTCAAGCTCCGAAGCTTTCTTCCCGCCAAATGAGAAACCCTAAAGCGCCAAAAATGATAAAACGTCACGGTTTTGTTTATTGCCGGCCGGGTCCAATATTCGGACCCAAATGCAGGCCCACTGCCTCTTTTGGGCTTCTGGCAAATCTTCAAATTTACCTATAGAAGCTTATTATTGATGGTTGAGTCTGATTTTTCTCTTGTGGTTAATTTGATTAAAGGGGAGTGAGATGATACGTATCCCCTCTATGGCCTCATTGCAGATTGTAAAGCTCTTTGGTTGAGGAATTGGAATTGTACGATAATACATATTTACCGGGAATGTAACGTGTCTGCAGATGGCTTGGCTCATTTTGGGTATACTTTGCATTTGGGACAACACTTTTTTCAAGAACTGCCTGATTGTATCGAGGAAAGACTCAAAAAAGATATAGAGAGTCTATTGAGACTAAGACTTGTGCTTGCTTAATTAATTTTTCAGGCTTTTATCCCTCCATGTAGCCAAAAAGAGAGAGATAATATTATACTGTTTGAGATTTTGAAGGCCAAAGTGGTCATCTGCCAATTGCAATTTGATCATTTTCTTATTTTTGTTTTGTTTTCCTTTCTATAATACTCTCAGCATGATTTAAGCACTAACTTATAAATATTTTGTCCAAAAAAGAAATTACTTTTATATCTTTTATCATGACTAGCTAAGAACTTTTTTTATTTTTTTATTTATACAAATTCAATATTTCTTAGTCAAAGAGTTTAATGTTTTAAATGAAACACAAGTTTGGAATCACTTCCAAAGCAATACAAATGAATCCATTGTTTTTTAGAATCAAATGAATCCTTTGTTAAAAGGATTAAGGAGGAGAAAATGTCGTACAACTAAAACTTCTAAAACAGGAATTGAAGCCCTACCTACATTCTTGGCACTTGCAACTATGGGATCAAGTTGATCTCTAATTCACATCCCAAATTAGCTAATTCATTTTACACCACGGAGCCATCGAAATTGAGATTTATAGTTCATCTAAACTCGGGAGGTTGGTATGAGGTGGAAAATGTGTTGAAGATAGTGCTAATTGTTATGATTAATATAAGAACCGGTATGAATCCTAGTGATATTAATAGGGATAGAATATATTATCATGGTTATCTATGATAATACCACAATGGAAGAATATAATTAGGAAAAATATTATTAGGATTTGACCAATCCACCGGAGGTTTACATGCCCAGGGCGTTTCTTAACATCTAGTTAGTCCACTCAGGGTATGGATTGAAACAAGCAAAGGAAAGCACCTTAAAAACGAATGCAGACCCGACTGATGCCAGTTCTTTCACTCGCAACGGACAGTTTACTCCGTTGCTCAATAACAAATTTACCTAAGGTTTTAGTAAAAATTTGAGATAAAAATAAAATGATATGTGTAACTGGAGTTAGTTTGTTCCGATATCTCACAGAAAGTTGTTTATGTTTATGAATTTAAAATGGAAGCATGTTTAGTGGAGCGATGATCTTCGATTTTACCACAAAACTATTAGAGCTGATAACTATCATGACAATGAGAAAAAAATAATGAAATTCATCTTTTACCAGACCTTTAAATGATAAAAACAGAAGTTTGTTTCATTGTTTCTTCACGTTAGTGGTATGTGCAAAGCTATCCATGATAATAAGTAGTTTTCAAAATTCATAAAGATGATGTGACGATTTTATCAAATAACCAGAAATGATTTTTGACCAAAAGAAAAAATCTAAAGTCCATCTTGTTAAACTAGCCCTTGCAACAAACATGTGATAACACATCATTACATGCATGCAAGACTCATCATACACGTACTTGAAGAACTTGCATACTCACATCTAGCACAGTAGTAGCACTTCCCTTAATTCGAATTCGGTTATAGACAAAGTTTCCTGAAAAATCAATTGGGAATTTCGCAAAAACATAATATCATTGAGAATTTAGAAATTATTGAAATATTTTAATCAAAAATTACTTTGGCGGTGGTGATGTTACGCGCTGCGAAGACATTGGCGATAGATTTGGGAAGGCCCATCTAATTGATGAGCTTGTTCACCATTTTCTCTCTGATGACTTTCGACGAAGTAGGAGGAAGTAAGAGGAAGAAGTATGCGCGAGCTTTGCAGGAAGAATACAGGTTGAAGCAATAATCCTGGATGGAGAACTCTTGATAACGCAAGTTAAGGAAGAGAAATTGAAAAACGGGCGTTACATTGTCCCATTTGTTTAAGTATTCACTCACACCAAACGCATCCCAAACCAGTTAGAGACTTGGTGTTGGTACAAGTTTTTTTTGTCATATTGGCATTCCTATACAAACTGATATGTTGGGAAATTATCTTTTGGTTTCAATGTTTATTTAGAAAAGGTATTCCCGTGGTTTTTAAGGTGATGTAGTGTAATCCTAAGTTTTCTAGGACTTGATATTTTATTTGGTCAATATTCAATCACCAGCAAGATCCTTTCCTATTAGGAGTCTATTAGGGTTGGCGTTGCTTCTACACATATATAGAGGATGCAAACTGCACATGCAGCAAAGAGAGGAACGCAAGAATAATTGAGAGTCTTGCTTGATATTGTGTCGTGATAAAAATCCTAAACACTTGTTCCTTGGTTAAGTGTTATAGGTCAGTTGCTCATGCGTATGGAGTTACTTGTGATCTAAAGAGTTGCTGTGAAGCAAGAAAAGGAAAAATCAAAGAACAATCAAGTGAAGAAGGAGTTCGAGATTGAAGACAAAATGCATATTAGTTTTGTCTATTCATGATTGTAGCTGCGTTAGTGGTATTTGAAGTTGTAAAGAACGTATCCTTCATCATAATTCAATTGTTCTTATTGTGGGTTCTCAAGAGTAAGAGCCCCGCAGTGTTTTTAATCTCATATTTGAGATTTTCACTGCGTAACCAAAAATCTGGAGTTTGGTTCGTTATCTCTGATTTCTGCCCAGTAGGGATTGATCCGTATACTACAATCCCCATTTTCTAGAAAATGTATTCTGTCCTTGTATTTTCACTTGGTATCAGAGCAGGTTCTAAAGCTTTTTAGTTGATCCGTGGTCAAGGATGGAACGTGAATATAACAGAGCCTCCAGTTCGATAAATTGCCCTCCTTTGTTTGATGGTGAAGATTACTCACAATGGAAGATCATGATGAGGACTTTTCTCTACTCTCAAGATGAAAACATGTGGAATATAGTTGAGAATTGATGGGAACACCCAACCAAGGCAGAAGAATCAAAGAAAGTAGAAGGGTCCTCTGCAAGGGTTCTCAAACCTAGGAAGGAATGGACAGAAGAGGAAGTTTGTGATAGAATTTGTGACTTTAAGGCAAGGAATTCACTATTCACAACCTTGTCCAAGAAGGAGAGGATGAGAATTAGCCACTGTGACACAGCCAAACAAGCTTGGGATCTACTTCAGGTTACTTATGAGGGAAACAAGAAGGTTAGAGGTCAGAAGCTTCAAAAACTCGTATTGGAATTTGAGAACATGACCATGGGGGAAGATGAATCAATTGATGATTTTCACGCTCGACTTCTCAATGTGACAAACCAATGCCGTAGCCTTGATGATCCATTTGAGGAGCACCGAATAGTCAAGAAATTTCTCAGGGCTCTTCCTTCAAAATTTCAAGCCAAGCAAATTGCCATAGAGGAGACTCAAGACCTAGACACCTATTCTCTTGACGAACTGATAGGTAATCTCAAAACCTTTGAGATGAGGATCAAGCCCGAGAAAAAGGTAACAAATATTGCTTTCTCTTCTGTTAAAAAGAAAGATGATGATTATGTGGATTTATCGTTGTTGACAAAAGAGTTCAAAAATTTTCTGAAAAACAAAAACTCCTTTGGAAACTCTTCAAAAAAAAAATTCCTAACAAACCTAAATGCTTTGAGTGTGGTGGAATTGGACATCTTGCTGCCAATTGCGGCAACAAGAATGTCACATCCCAATTTTTTTTTTTTTCTTTTTGAGATGCAACTCATACTCCAATCATGGAAATAAATTTCCGAGATCGAAATATGAATAATTGGAAAAGAACGATACTAGACAAGTTTCCGAAATTGAAACAGAACCTTTATTACAAGAGGGGTTTACACCAACATTTACAACAAAAGGTCAACTATATTCTAAGTTCTTATCTAGGAACCCAAGCATGATTAACAATAACACACATGTATATTACATTATTAAAAACACCCTTGCATTAAAATAACTTCAAACTTATTTATTCGTCACCTGCAAAAGATAAAAAGGGGTGAGCAAACATTGCCCAGTAGGAGAAATAAACCTCTTTGAAAATCATAGTTAGAATAGCAATAATGAATGGATGCAACTACTATCTATTCCCGATAATCTACATTGCAAAATAAACCGAGCCTACATGTCCCATACCATGTATTTTACCACGATGGTGACTAAGAGTATTCAACAATGTGAACTAACCCCCACCCAAAATCAATCCCCCTAACCCTCTTTTACTAGTCATCTTGTCTATTCCCCTTTCGCCAGTCCCGAATTACTCTTTCAATATCCTATACTAAGTGCACATTCACAAGTGGGCATACCTGGGATCTGGTACCTGCTGAGGTTATAGACTCAACTACGCAAAAGATAAACCAACATACTCATTCCAATAGCATATTCACATTACCATCACCACCCTTATACTTCATGTCTTATTAATGCACAAATACTTTGAATATGTCAGTGTATTCACTATTCAGCCATACCAAACAAACAGAAACAGAGGACATAAATGCATATAATCATGTACACAACCATCCAATACAATCATGTAAGCAACCATCCAATGCAAACATAGAGGCTCCCCAAGTTTTTCCCGTACCTCGATTGATTTTCACGTTAAGTATCCGGATGAAAACAAGTTCCTATTGCAAGAATAGAATTCATTAGTTCCACACACAAAGAATTAAAGCAAAACTCAGCTAACATACTATGAAAATCTTAGCAGTGAGTTATTTTGACCAAAACAGGTTTTTACTTGACAAACTGAAATATTGCAGTTTTCGGACCCAGTCACCTTAATGTTAAAAACTGTACAAATCTGTTTAAAATCTGCTTTCATGGTCTTCTAACGATTTGTAGCTGACATCCTAAAGAAACTCTCGGAATTTGAATTACCTGAAAATTTTTTTCCTAGAATTAGTTATGAATTTTTAAATTTCAGCTACAGTCCCACGTTTTTCTGCAGAAACTGCTACTGTGTGCTAACCTCTTCAGTTTTAATGTACTTTCTAAAACTCCCATTTGTGTAAAACTTTCAGTACTGAAAATAGACATTCTAAAGTGTCAAAGAAAAGAAACCTCACTTTCAACAAGGCTTTAAAAGATGAGTGAAGGCTTTCTAAATTCAACTTTAAAACTGCATATGTTTCCTACTTGGTTCTTGACTCTTCTCAAGTAAGATTTTATTAATCTATGTCTTCCAAAAACTCTAATGACTAAAGGAAAACAACAAACCAGATACAAAGTGATTTCAAATTCTAATTTGGAATAATTCAAAGACCAAAAATATAAACTATTTTCCAGAAAACTAGTGAAATCAAAATAGAAGATGAGAAAAAAATTAGTTCTAGTTGTTCCAGTAACAACAACTTTATTCCTAACTGAACTTCATCTATATTGCAACTTCTTCTATCATCATGAATCCCCAGGTCTTATAATAGCCTATGAACATAACCCAATTTAAAAATTGCATTAACCATCAGAACCAACAGAGGACTTATCAAATCAAAAATAAAAGAATCACACCTGACTTTTTACTCCTCCACTTCTAAGATACAAAAAAACTCTCTTTCTCTCTCTCTCCCTTGTTTGTCTATGTATCTAGCAACTCAAGGAACTGTATGGAAAACATAGATGGTTCAACCTATTTATAGTATCTGGAAAAGAGGTGTAAACGTAGAAAGCAAGATTGGTCTAACAGAAGGAAAATTGGATATTCTAATTGAAATCTTACCCATATAGGTACTAGACTCGCCACCTCCAGATTGTTAGAGTTCCAGCTCTTGATTCTAGGGTTCCAGCTCTAGCTTCATAGCTTTGGGGAATCACCAATCTGAAACTTGATTTCCAAGGCTGTTGACACCTCCTACTTACCCATGGCGGCGGCTATGTCCTTTGTACTTTCCTAAGGCGGTGGCTGGTGTATCAGATGAAGAAGAATGTGGAGGTGAGGAAGACGATGAAGAGAAGGGACAAAACTTTGAGTTTAGGCGTTGTTGATCTAGTTTTGGTCGTGGAAATCGTTCTATAGGCTGTAAAGTTACTTTGGGTTTGAGTTTTGGGCCAAAAACTTTGGGCTACTCTAATTACTTAAACCCAAAAGAAAACAAGTAAAATTATCTCTAAATAATAATATTTAAACAAATAATTTAGCACAATAATTAAAATTAAACTTATTTTTTTAGAAAATGTTAAAAAATTTTAGGTCGTCACAAAGAAGTATAACTCACATGGGAACAAGGCTTTAAAATCCATATGGAGTGATAGTGATGAAGGCTATCAATCTGATGGTGAAGAGGTAAATCTTACTCTTACTTCCTTTATTGATATTAATTTATCTGATGATTCTGACTTTGAAGATGATACTCTTGATGAAGAAACAAATGAAAAATGCAAGAAATTGTATAATGCCTCTAGGATTGTTCTTCGAAAAAATAATAAACTTGAAAAAGAAATCGAATCCTTAGGAGTGGAAAAGATAAAAATTGAGCAGAAATTTGAAGTTTCTTTGAGAGATTGGGAAGAAGAGCGTACTAACTTTGTTGATAAGATCAAAGTTTTGCAGGGTAATGCCAGGTCTCAAGATTGGAACAAGGAACATGATGAGCTTACTAACAAAATCAAAGTTTTGCAGGTTGAAATAAAAGCTCAATCTAATTTAAATGATTCCCTAACCCTTGAAAATGAAAAATTGCAAGAAGAATTATTGAGGGTCAAGGAAAACTTTAGCAAATTCTCTATAGGGTCTGAAAAAGTCTCTAAGATGATGGGAATTGGCAAAGCTCATGGTAATAAAGAAGGATTAGGTTATAATGGTGAGTCCTGCAAACCCTTGGTGTTTGTAAAAAGTGTGGGAGGTGAGAATTCCTCAAGTCAGGCACAAAGCTCTAGTAACAACACGTCTGCCACCGAATTGAATGTAAGACCAGAACCTCATAAAACCATTCAATCACATCAGAAAGGCTTTTCGGTAAGTTCTGACATGCACACTTCTGTGCGTCAGCCCAGGTATATTCACAACTCCGAAAACTTTGTTCCTACTTGTCATTATTGTGGAAAATTAGGACACATTCGTCCTAGGTGCAATATACTTCGCAGGGCTACTCAAAATCAGAGGAAAACGTTGAGAATTAACTCACCTGCCTCGTTGCAAGCTGAGTTGAAAGAGGGTCTGAATCTGATCGCCAGGATTGCAAAGCTGGCTTCAATCCCCGTGGATCTGGAAACAAAAATGAAGCAGAAGCAAATCTGGATTAAAAAAGGTTCAAATAATCGTTTTTCTACTCATACGGATAATCTTGATAATATGCTTGAGCGTGCTTTTGTTCCTACTGATCACAAATTGGCTAATTCGTTTACTAGGCCTGTAGACATAACTCGGCTTAGTTTGGGATTGATGTGCTGTGAGAGGAAGCACTTCCGAACTTGCTGTGAGAGGAAGTACTTCCGAACTTACTGTGAGAAGAAGCAGCTGAGGTGTTTGGTAAACTGTTTTTAAAAGTGCTGTGAGAACGAAAAGCAATTTGTAGGTGTTTGGTAAGTTGCAAGGCAAAAGTGTTTTGGCTAGGTATAATTACCAAAATGGGCATACATGCTAAGATATGCTACTAAAATACATAATTTTGTTTTTTTGATTATGTAACTATACCAAATAAAAAAATTTCTCATGTATTATTCTTGTACCCTTGGTTGGACCGAATAAAAAATTTACTTTAAACTCTTCAATATGCATATTATGTTTTACTATTACACAAAATAAGGATAGCATCCTTGAACTTCCGAACTTCAGAAACTCTAAGCTTCTTCTGGCACAGTCTCTCCTCATTTTTGTTCTGCCGGAAATTCAACTGATATAAGCTGTTGGTCAAACGAACACCACACAAAACTTCCCCAATGGATTCTTTCTTTTGAATTACTGGATCTGCAAGTCATGATGTGCAAAACATGACAACTCGTACAAATATTTGAAAATAAAATCATCCTAGAAGTAAATACTAATCAAACATTCTGATTGGGAAGCTAATGTGCAATAGCTTCTGAACAAAACCAAAGTTAAAAACAACAAAACTTGATTATTTGTTGTTTAACTTTTTGGCACCGAGTTTTTGTTAAGATCAGCATTCAATATTGAGATAATACAAGTTGATAGTTTTAATACAGTCGGTATTACTCAACTACCAAACTTACTGTTTTGAACTGGCATCTTAAGTATGCATATGATAGCTTAGCAGCCAACTTCCATTGAATAACTATATCAGGTTTCAATTGCTTCTTCCATAATTATTGCGTAAAAAGAATGTCACTACGGTCCTAAAGGCTAACCTGGAAGGCAGAAAGGCAAATCATAGTAATGATAGGTCTCGCTGCAAGAGAATAACAAGTAGAAACAATATTAAAAAAAGAAAAAGGCCGGGGGCTTACTAAGGAAAAAGAAATTACTTTATTTAAGTTTATTCATCTTTAGCTCCAAGCATGCCGCATACACCATGTTATCTGGATTTAAAACCATACTCTTGCAATTCTGGAGTCATAAAAGCAGACCAGAACCAATGCAACTAGATTGCATTTGAAGCCAGGGGACCCTTTTAAAGAACCCTTCTTAAAATTTGATTCAAAGGGGTCAATCTTTATGCAAATCAATAATGAAACAAGCACACACAAGCTTCTTACTAAAAAGTGAGAATTCAAATGCGGGTCATAGAACTATCAGTTTCATCAAATATTCACAAAGAGCCTTTCACTAACAATGTATATCCTGTCTTTCCCAAGCCTCACATTAAGTTTACAAACCCTCCTTATATAGCTAACATTCACAGTAGCGTCAATCAAACCTCATTTTTCAAAGTCATCAAACAGAATCATCATATTCTAAATGACCCAGAAACAATTTCCTGGAAACATTATCAGAACAAGTTTAAAAAGCAGTTCTTTAGCAGGATTCAAAATGGGTTTGCACTCCATCTATATAATTCCAATTTGAAGGAAAGTAGGAAGAACAATCGATCTGTTTACTTGAGAACCAATATCGAGAAGGACCCAGAAGAGGTATCCTTTTCTTATAGAATAACAAAGTTACAGAGAAGATAGAAATAAACAAATTGGAATGTGGGAGGAAGATGATATCCTACCTGGGGTTGTTCAAAGGACCGATTTTGTTGACGAACAAGGGGACATTGTCTCCTACATTGTAGATATGATCGGTGGCTGAAGATGTTGCTGAGAATGTAAGGATCATCAAGAGCACCAATACAAGACTCATTTCAAAAGCTTCAGTGCCCATTTGACATTGAAGAAGCAGAATGAGCAGCAGCAACAGCTTTCTGGGTCAAGGTAAAGTGTTAGAAAAGATGAGGACATAATAGGAAAAAAGAGTAAATTTCATTTAATCAATCCCTGTTCACTCCGTGTTTCCACAAAAGCAGCTTCCCAAAGCTGGTACTTGGTTGCTTCTCAATTTCAGATTCTAGGAGAAGCAAGTTGGACCAAAAGCCACTTCCAGACAATTTACCAAACAGCATAGCATAAGCCCAAAAGCAGAAGCAGGTCCAAAAGAATATCCAAAATCAATCCCAAACTAAGCCTCAATTTGAATCACTTAGAAGCACCGTTGGTGGATGCTCTAAGTATTGATACTCTCACTTCGCTTGATCCATTTTGCATGCATTCATGATGTATGTCTTCATGATAGTATAGGTGCATTTTCTTTATGTTTCTGCATTGTTAGGTTCAGTTTGTGGAAATTTAGGATTGAAAAATAGTGGTTTGTATCCCCGAGTGTCTGACAGATTATTTTGAACTTAGATTGACAAGGGCCATACTCTTTTCTTTAAACCTGTGTGCAATAAGGTGCCTAGCACGTTTTGAACTTGTACTTACGTCACTCTGTAATTGTGAGCTTGAACAACATATTCTCTACAATCTTGAAACCTCACATGCACACATACTCTAAGTGGTGGTAAGTCTTAATTGATGGTTGGCTTGTTCTCATTGCTCATGTACGAAATCACTCTTGTTGGTTGCTCCTTGATATAAAAAAAAAATGTAGTTGGTTAATGGAGCATGGCCAGGCTATTCCCAAAGTAAACAGGTCTCGGTCGTGACGAACGATATGAGGATTGGGAAGAAACGGGAATGGTTTGGTCACCCCGGTGGATTGTGAAACTATTGACTCGAGTAGATGTGCTCTTTGGGATGTCCTTGTTACATCTAGTACCCTAAGGTCATCTGACTTGGGAGCTGCTAGCATAATACTCGTTACAAGGGTCGTAGTCTTCTTGAGCAAAAATGTTACTTTGTGTGAAAGGCCAAAAGAAAAATTCAAAATCATGCCCACACGGTGTTATAAGGGGGAATAAAGTTTATGTGCTTAAATGTGTTTCGTATGTGAGCCTTGCTTTTCAGGTTTCCACAAATATTACACACCCTATCTTGAGATATGTTCACTATTCACAACAAGAGGTATAGAATACTCGATCACCCTCTATCTTACCTTGTGATTGTCGGAATCCATTCACTCGTGTGAACTTATTTTGTTGCACTCTTGTTTATGGTTAAGTGGTATTGCTCTTGTTGGAAAAGCTATGCGAATTAAATCTGTTCTTAGCATTTGGATACAACCCACTCATTGTGTGTTTGCATTTAATTCTTGCATCTCTCATCACATGATCACACTTAGGGGGAGTATTAATACTTGGACTATCTTCCTCTGATTGATTCGACTTGGGCTCGTGTCTACTAAGCAACATCTCTTTGTGATTCTCTTTTTACATAGCTTCTGCTACATAAGTTGCCTTTGTCATTCCTATTCAAAAAGGGGGAGAAATATGATGTTAAATGTGTTGTGTGATCTGTTGGATTTACATGCTTTGTTTGATGTTAAATGTGTTGTGTGATCTGTTGGATTTACATGCTTTGTTAAATCAGTGGTAACATTATTCTATCTTGTGTATTTTCACAATGTGTGTGTGATAAGTGTTTCAGGATTGACAGGTGTGCTCACAAGGGAAAGTTCTCAAGTACCTGTTGAGGGGGAGTTTTCATACGGTAAAGTTGTTTTGTATAGGAATGCCAAAGGGGAAGATTGTTGGTACAAGTTTTTTTTGTCATATTGGCATTCCTATACAAACTGATATGTTGGGAAATTATCTTTTGGTTTCAATGTTTATTTAGAAAAGGTATTCCCGTGGCTTTTAAGGTGATGTAGTGTAATCCTAAGTTTTCTAGGACTTGATATTTTATTTGGTCAATATTCAATCACCAAGATCCTTTCCTATTAGGAGTCTATTAGGGTTGGCGTTGCTTCTACACATATATAGAGGATGCAAACTGCACAGGCAGCAAAGAGAGGAACGCAAGAATAATTGAGAGTCTTGCTTGATATTGTGTTGTGATAAAAATCCTAAACACTTGTTCCTTGGTTAAGTGTTATAGGTTTATTTGGTCAATATTCAATCACCAAGATCCTTTCCTATTAGGAGTCTATTAGGGTTGGCGTTGCTTCTACACATATATAGAGGATGCAAACTGCACAGGCAGCAAAGAGAGGAACGCAAGAATAATTGAGAGTCTTGCTTGATATTGTGTCGTGATAAAAATCCTAAACACTTGTTCCTTGGTTAAGTGTTATAGGTCAGTTGCTCATGCGTATGGAGTTACTTGTGATCTAAAGAGTTGCTGTGAAGCAAGAAAAGGAAAAATCGAAGAACAATCAAGTGAAGAAGGAGTTCGAGATTGAAGACAAAATGCATATTAGTTTTGTCTATTCATTGTAGCCGTGCTAGTGCTATTTGAAGTTTTAAAGAACATATCCTTCATCATAATTCAATTGTTCTTATTTTGGGTTCTCAAGAGTAAGAGCCCCGCAGTGTTTTTAATATCATATTTGAGATTTCACTGCGTAACCAAAAATTTGGAGTTTGGTTCGTTATCTCTGATTTCTGCCCAGTAGGGATTGATCCGTATACTGCAATCCCCATTTTCCAGAAAACGTATTATGTCCTTGTATTTTCACTTGGCATCTCCCACTATAGGCTAAATCCCCATTTTTAACCTACAACCTTCTCCCTCTGTGAGCTATTACATAGAGTTTAAGAAAAAAATTTGGCCCGGCAAAATTTTGAAGGCCAAATCTGGCCTTCCTAACCACCAAGGTTACGGTGGCATGGTAGAATCTCCAGGTGTGGAAACTCCACACCCTGGTTCGAGCCCCCACTCCTACGCTTAGTGGCCAGTTGTGGCTGGGGCCTTTGTGCCTGTTGCCTGTTGGTGGGCCCTGCGTTCGAGGGAATAGTTCGGCCCTGATGGGATATCCTCCATGGGTGTGTGTGTTGCTAACAACACTAACCTCTCTGATAAAATAAAAAATATAAAAAAAATCTTGCCTTCCTTTCGGTGCTATAGTGGGCCCCGTTTATTTTATTTTTTATTTTTTTGTCTTTATGTATTACTTTACTACATTTAAGTAAAACTGTTCAAGTATATCTGAATTGTGTGTCTGGCCCAAACACTTAGTTACTTGTCTGAGTTGTAATAAGGTTAATCTTAGAGATATTCTCGGAGATATCTTCGTATATATCTATTCATTATACGATTATGTTTCCATGTACAACTCTGATTCTATGCTTGTAATACTCTATATTAAAAAGCATCTATTATCAATGAAAGACACAACAATTTCTCTCCCAAACATCGATTTCCTTAAACAAAAACAATTTTCTTATATAAATGTGTTATTTATAATAACAATATCATCGTAAAGATCTTGTTGAGATATTCAATATAATCTCTTGATATGTTTAGAATTTTTAAAATAAATGAAATCATTAATTTTTATGATGTACTTGTTTTTATTTAAATAAATAGACTAGTTTTATTAATAGCCTCGTCAAAACCATACTCGGAGATTCCGAGCTGGAAAAAAGAATACTAGAATGTGAAGTACTAAACATGAACAACAAGTTAACAACATAAAGTAAAACAACGAATTATAGCCGTCGGGGATGATGATGTTTCATTTTTAGCTTATAGAATTTGGCCTATTTTGGCAGCACTGTTTTTTGTTGATAGGCCAAACGAGTATCTTGGAGGGAATATTTTATTTTTAGTAGGCTAAATTGATTTGGCTTTTGGCCTATGGTGGGAGATTCCCCCAAGTAATCCTTATATAGCACACCACTAGTTAATCCGTTTTGTGGCACTTTTAAAGTGCTACAACTACATTTTTTTTTTTTTTGAAGAATATCATGTCGATATATTAATAAATCTCAGGCCAAAAATGACCATTACATATCCTCCCTCTACCATCACTGGGTAGATAAAGAGTTTGTGGTAGTAGCACAGTGATACATAGATTAGGTCCAATAATTTGACGGTTCCATGCTCATAAAGAGAGCCTATAAACTATTAACTACTACATAGTAAATAGGCCGAGTAAATTAGACTCGATGACGCTTACTAAAAAAAACTAGAAGCATAGCTCCCTAAACAAATAGGGAATTATTGGAATTAAACGGAATTAAACAGCAAAAACTATGTAAAACCCTAGTAGCCCAAAAATAGCCCCAAAAAGCCCAACAAAGACTGGCCTGACATGGCTCAGCCCCCGTCCCTCTCCCAGCAGCAGCACAATACCAGAAACCAGATTTACGCTGCCCGACCACGCCGTACACGACCGGTGTTACTCTGATCAACGTCGCCCTTGCGCCTCCCAAACCACGAGCTGCACTGAGTTACGTCAACCCAAGCCTCCACGACCCGCAGCATCCCGAACTCGCCCCACCGCGAATCGAATCCACCTTGACCCGCAGTCACCGATCTCATCCCACCATGATCTTGCTTCGCCACAATCCGGCATCCCACGCACATAACCACTGCGCACACAGACTGAGCACCAGAGACCACTACCAAGACCACCATGCCAAGACTAGGAGCACAAAGCCTTCTGGAGAACTTTCCGAGCAATAACATCAACACCCCGTCCGGCAGCCAACCGCAAAACATCAGCGAGGCCCGGAGGCCAACACCAACATCCGGGCGCCGCCGGACGAGATCGATTTTGAGAGAGCGGGAGAGCCGACTTTAGGGTTTCTCTAGACAAGAGGCAATATAGAATTTTAACAAGTGCTACAACTACATAAATTAACTGAAATAGACAATATGTGAAAACCATTTTTTGAGCAAAAGAAAACGAAAGCCATTAAGATGATGAAACTGTTCATTTTTAAGTCTGAATACTACATCTAATTGGTATATATACTTTATTTTCAAATTCATATATCTACAAAATTTTTGGAGTTTTTGTTGTTACCATGGTAATAGGAATCTATATTGTAATCCTTAATAGTTAACACATTCAGTTAGATTTCTACTATGGGGATGGGGTTAAAATATGGGTCCTTGACCCAAAGCACCAAAATGAGCCAAAATTATCCCACTTACCCCAGCAACAGATCTTTATTCCCAGCTATCCAATTTAACGTAAAAAAACAATTTTACCCTCAGCCAAATTAATAAACTACCCCATATGCCATCGATCTCTCTCCTCCGATCTGAAACTCTCTTTCTCTCTCCACCTTCGGCCGGCGTCGATCCCCTCCCTGATCTCCACCTCCGACCGGCATCGATCTACTTCCCGATCTCCACCTCCGGCCTGGCGTTGAGTTCTTGCCCAGAGTCCATTGCAGCTCGCCGATGAGCTTGTACAAGTTCGGCCCTATCAGCCCAACGGCCATCGCGCTGACAACGACGACCAAATGATGCGTCGTCGATGGCTTCATGGACGCCTCCGCTGTCTCCTTGGCCTCACCAAGCAACATCATCAACGTATAGGCGGACGCGGTTGTATCCTCATCCGACGAGGACGAGGAGAGCGACCCGACCTGCAACAGCTCTATCTCCGGCCCCAGATCCCACCTCCACAGCCACCATTGATTCTGAAGACGTTACAAGCTAATGGGGCGGTTGCGAAGCTCATGAGTTTGGTTTTCATTGGGGAGGAAACCTTGAACTTAGGTTTCGGTCCCAGATCTACAACGGGCGAA
Organism: Rosa rugosa; assembly: GCF_958449725.1. Classification (NCBI taxonomy): domain Eukaryota; kingdom Viridiplantae; phylum Streptophyta; class Magnoliopsida; order Rosales; family Rosaceae; genus Rosa; species Rosa rugosa. The sequence continues at coordinate 17,670,885 of NC_084821.1, read as the reverse complement.
GAAGGGAGATGACATGGGTGCCCAAATCATTTTTTTTTTTGGGTAAAGAAGGCCCAGAAGGAAAGAAAAAAAAAAGGTTTTATTGGGGGGAAATAAAGGGCTATTGGGGGGCAATAGATGTCTATTAAAGATCGATTGGGGGACAATAGAGGTTTATTGGGGGGGCAATAAATGTCTATTTAGGGGCAATAAACCTTTCCGACGACCTCTTTAGAGACCTCCGGTGAGGTTTTTAGAGAAATCCGGTGGGTGGCGGCCGTGACTGAATTCCAGGAATCGTTGGCTGAAATCTCTCGGTCGGTGACCGAACTCCGGCGAAGTTTCCTATGGCTTCTCTCTCTCTCTCTCTCTCTATGTAACAAATGGGTGAGGGTAAAATAGTCTCAAAAAAAAAAACTTAATTGAGTATTAGGAAAGACCTTTTAGAGTTTTTATGAGTAAGAGAGAATTAAAAAAACTTAATGAGGTAAGTGAGATAAATGACCTTAAAATTAGGATAAATTAAAATATCCAAATAACCATAAACCTTTCACTTTATCTTTTTTTTTTGTTTTTTGACCAAAGAGCAAACTATCATTAAAAGAAACAAAGATTACAATAGAGGCCCAAACAAAGACAAGTACAAAGGAAACAAAAAAGCCCAAACAACCAACAAAGCTCAGCCCAATCAGAATCCCAAACCGTGAAACTGCCGATGCAGCAGACGTTGTTGGAGAAACAAGACAGCGCCTAAGAACACAAAGATCCCGACAACCAAGCCACTAAAACACGTCAGAGAGGCCAGAGCACACAGCTAGGAATCATAATCAGCGCTCTGACCGTCACTATGTAGTTGGATTGAAGTATTAGCTAAGGTTCGTTGTTAACTACTAATCCATGATTTTCTAATAGGATTAATACGTTGATTTCTAATTCAAATATCAAAATAGTTAGTTCATTTTGCGTCTAGAGATTGACATGTGGTGAAAAATGTGTTAAAAGACTACCACTATTAATCACAATTAGCATGAGACCTAAAGGTATCAATCTTTTTTTTTTTGATCCAGTAAAGGTATCAATCTTAATCATGATAACTTGAGCTGCTTCAGCAGTACGTTGCTCAGAAACAAATTTACCCAAGTATCTATGAAGGAATCAAAATAAAAAGAGAATTATATGTATAATTGATGTTAGTTTGCTCTAACATCCCACGTAAAGTTATTAACTCATGTTTATGAATTTAAAATGAAAGGATGTACAGTGGAGTGATGATCTTGGTTTCACAACAAAAGTTTTAGAGCTGGTAACTATCAAGAAAACAACGGGGGAGTGAAATCACTCTTTACAATCCGCAGTTCCACATTCCTATTGGATGTTTTTATTACCAAAATATCATAATTTTTAGAGATAAAGTAAAAGAAAATCTAAGAAGAAGGGAGTAAGGAGTGTAAATTTCACTCTCCAAATAAGAAACAACGATGCAATTTATTAATAACATTTCATTTAAATGACAAAATAAACTTATATTGTACTGTTTTTCATGTTAGTTAGTTTTCACAATTCACAAAGGCATGTGACTATTTTATTCTTACCAAACAACTACACATGACTTTTAACATAAAACAGAACTACAAATATTTTTGTCCAAAAAAACGCAAATGAAGCCGTGCATAAGATTTTAATTTTTGATACATTGAGTAGAATGTACAACACACTATTTGTTAGGTCTAAATTGAGTCACCCGGGTTAAGAAAAGATTTCATTAATCTCTTAGTTGTGCCCAAAGTGACACATACAAAAGTTTCTTATACATGTGCTCTTGATCAGTGGCCAAGTAGTTTGGCTTAGAAAAATCTGGTACCATTCGATCACTAATACAACAGCGCTCATTTATTCACTAATCCGATTAGTTTTTTGACACAAAATTAAAATTAAATGATTATCCCTCCAACAATACACTAAATTGTTGCGCATTGAGTCATCTAGTTACGAATTTAATGAATGATATATTCTTCCAAATAGTTTATTTTGAAAACCTAATCCCTTCCCTAACCCTTTTGACTTGGACATCCGTGACAAATCATGTGTAATTATCTTCATTTAAATATCATTTTTCTTTCCCTTTCAAAAAAGTAAACATTTTTCAAAATAAGGTTAATCCAAACGAAGAGAAAACTATCTATGTATCACTATGGTTTACACAAACTCTTTATCTATCCATAGATGGTAGATAGAGGATGTAATGGTCATTTCTGGCCTGAGTATTAATATATCGACATGATATTCTTCAAAAAAAAAAAAAAAAAAAAAAGGGGAAAACTATCGTTAATTTCAACCCTAAAGGACTTTTTTTTACCCTTCCGAACTAAAGAAAACACTATCTAATTAAAGTATTAAACTGCATTATATGAACACAGTTTCATGCCCTTGCAACAAGCATGTACGTGATAACACATCATACACCATCATACACTTGTAGAATGACGCTAATGCCATAATTACAATTACCAGAAAATTAAATTGCTCTCAACAAACATGTGAGTTCCCACACACTATCAATGGCCACAGTCTCGGCATGGCATCCATGTATGACTCATCTCATACACTTGTAGAACATGCGTCTATCTCATAAACACCCTCGCAACAAAAATGTGATTGACAGCTGAAAAGGATTTGCGTTCTTGCGCCACTAACCCTCTTTTAAGTCATAATGTTTCAATTTTACAATAATTACTGTACTTCTGTCATTGTCCTTTTATTATTCCATTCTGCCTATATAAAGCAGCATATGTATGAGCAAACACCATTCCAGTGCCTCACATTATCATACAGAAATGGCTATGTTGAAGTATTTGCTTACAACAGCGTCCGTGTTCATCTCTCTTTTGGTTCCGGGCATGCGCGGTGACGACATGACGACTTGGTTTACTGGTGCACATGCGTCGTTGTACGGCGACATGCAGGGCAGAGGAACCATGGGTAAGCGCTGCAGTTAATTATTTCATCCATATATATAGCAGATTAACAACATGAAGTGCAGAGGAACCATCGGGATGAGTAGATGGTTTTTTCGATTTGTTTCATCTTTTTTTCTTCGCTTTCATGATATTATCGTTCAATGGAGACGTAAAGATCGATCATTAATTTGAGATATAGATCGATCGAGTTAACTTTGTGATTATAATTTGACAGAGGGGGGATGCGGATATGGTGATCTCAATAAACGAGAATATAACCTGCAGACAGCAGCTCTCAGCGAAGCACTATTCAACGACGGCCTTGCTTGTGGCGCTTGTTTCGCCATCATGTGTGTCGATGATACGAAAGGGTGCAAACCCAGTGCTGGTTCTGCGGTAGTTACTGCAACCGATTATTGCCCCCCAATTTATACTAAGCCTCCCAATGGAACCAACAACTGGTGCAACCCACCATTGAAACACTTCAAGTTAAGCATGCCAATGTTCACAAGAATCGCAGAAGAAAAGGTTGGGGTGGTACCGGTTGTATATCGCAGAGTCCCGTGTGCTAAGGAGGGAGGGGTTAAGTTCCAATTATTCAAGGGAAACTCTAATTTGATGCGTGTGTTATTGTACAATGTCGCCGGTGCTGGTGATGTTTCTAATGTCAAAATTAAGGGCTCTGTTATTTCCGGTTGGCTTCAGATGTCACGAATTCAGGGACAAACTTGGGAGACTGGAACTGACTTACAAGGCCAAAGCTTGTCGTTCCAAGTTACTACTAGTGATGGAAAGATGGTAGAGTTTGATAATGTTGTTGACAAAACTTGGCAATTCGGTGAGACCTTTGATGGGATCAAGAATTTTTAGTGCACCACCTACATGACAGTGTGACTGTGTTTTTCGATCAATTCAAATTAACTTTTACCTGTCAATTTGAACCAAATCGGTTACAGGATATAAAGGTGAGTAAGTGAAAGTTGATGCCCAATCACTCTAAGCGGGAGCAACACATACACATGAGGAGTGGTTCTGAAAATCAGTGTGATTAAATACTACTAATCATCTTGGACACGAAGTTTTTTACTTCCTCATGATTATAGATCAAAATATCAAGGTCCTCTCTTTGGATATGAATATTAAGGTTGAATTTTTTGTTTGTCAAATTGATATGCAAGTAAGGCAGTTCTTCACATTAGTGGTTTGTGTGCAATGACTCATACTCGGTAGATTTTTGCAATTCAGAAAGGTAACATGACGATTTTATACCTTTCAAACACCTAGAAATGATTTTTGACCAACAATAGTACTACAAATGATTTTGCCCAAAATAAAAATACAAATGAATCCATGCATATATCAAGTCTAATTTTTGATACACCGAGTAGAATGTAGTAAGTCTAAATTAAGCGATTTAGTTAAGATTCAAAAAAAGGCATCTACCAAATTTATTTGTGGGAAAGGCAAAAACCTTTTGGCTTTGACATACATTGTGCTACATGCTCTTATGTGTAATTATATTGAATTTGAATGTGAATGTGAATGGGAACGACGTTTTCACATATTTTCCTTTGAGAAAAAAAGTGAAATTATTTATTTATTTATTATTATTTTTTTTGTTTGAAAGGGGGCTAGTGCGACTGCTCGCAAATTTTGATTAATGAAACTGCAGAATACAAGAGAGGACATGAAGCCTGAATCCCAAATTACAATAAGCATCAAGAGAACATCCTGAAATAATACCAAGAGTCTCCACAAAATCTATATATTCTAACAAGCATCAATTAGCAAAGAGTGCACTAAAAGCTACTCTATTTGCTTTGATATAAAGGTGACACACCAGAAAGATAACTCTATCACGAAGAAGCATCATTACAAATAACACAGTTTTCCCACAATTTTTTATTTCTTTTGAGATAGTCTTTTTTGACCCAAAAAAAATCTGACCTAAAATAAATACAAAACAATTTAAATTTTTACCTTAAAAGGAGTTTTTAGTTTTTTATTTTTTATTTTTTAAAAACAAATAAGGATTAATTTCAGTTTACCTCCCTGAGTTTCCACTTGGGTCTTCTTCTACTTCTCCCCCGAAGAGGAGCTTGTGGTGTTCGGGTTTCCGATTGAGGACTGGATTGTAATGGTCGTGCTTGGAGCAAAGATGAGTTGGAGATGATGGTAATGGGTTTCCTGGGATCGGATTTTGGGAGGTTGAGGAAGCTCTGGGGAGTTATGGCGTGGATGAACTCCAGTCAAATTTGGCTGGTGATTTTTGTCAGGACAGGTGATGGGTGTGTGTTGTGAAACATGTATGAGGTGGGTTTTAGCTGGGTTGTAATGGGTTTTCTGGGATTGGGTTTTGCATTTTTTCCAAGTTGATGAAGCTTTGGGGATCGGAGGAAGAAGAAGAATGAATTTTTTTTTCTTTTTTTTTTCGTGATGAGGTTTTTTTGGTGCGAAATGACAATTTTACCCCTTGAAGTGGGTCTAGTCGTTAAAGTTAACGTCCAATTTGGACAGAATCAAAGAAATTGGACACCGAAAACTGAAATTGAAAAGCTTGGGGGGTATTCAAAATTGAGAATAGGGGGGTGACACCCCCAAACCTCGGGGGAGTAAACTGAAATTAATCTTGACCCTTCCAAAGTAAAGCAGACTTGTATGAACCCGGTTTCATGCCCCTACAACAAACATGTGATAACCCATGTATAATAATACATCATGACATGCATATAGATCTCATCACACTTGTACTAGAACCTGTGAGTTCCCATACACCATTAATGGCCATAGCCTCTACTGGCATCCATGAAAGACTCATCTCATGCACTTGCACACTTGTAGAACATGCGTAGGAGAAAGAAACACTCGCATCAAAAATGTGATGAGAAACAAAAGAAGATTGCGTTTCTGGGCCACGGTTGAGAATAATTACAGTACTTATGTCATTGTCCTCTTATTCCCTTCATGCCTATATAATGCAGCATATGTAAGAGCAAACACCATTCCAGTTTCTCCCATTATCATACAGACATGGCTATGGTGAAGTTTTTGCTTACAGCGGCCGTGTTCATCTCTCTTTTGGTTCACGGCATGGGCGGTGATAACATGACTACTTGGTTTACTGGTGCAACTGCATCGTTTTACGGCGACATGCATGGCAGTGGAACCAACAGTAAGTACTGCAGTTGATTAATTTCATTCTATTTGACTATAGTAAATTAACAAGATGCGAAAATATTACTACATATTCAAGTCTTTACTCTGTTTTTAGACTATTTGGTAATAAAAAGAACATAACTTTCGAGTTTAGACGTGTTTTTTTTTTTGTGTGTATGCAGATCTGAATAGGATTTAGGTGTTACTCACCTTGCAAAAATGATCTAGTGATTCAAGCTTTTTTGTGTTTTAAATTTTGATCCATAGTATCATCTCTACTAACAAAAAAAAAATCCGTCAATTTGAAAATCGTCAAGCTCTTTATTAGTGTTGCAATCCTGGCAATATTACTCTTGGTGTTCATCTGTTTTTTTAAAGACATTTGGATGAATTATGGTGTTCGATTTGGTTTAATTCTTTTGGTATTATTTTTCAATGGAGAGTTAGAAAGTAACAATTGAATCATAAATCTACATTGCTTACTGAGTCCACAAGCATGAGATCCCTAATTGGGGGTTTGCATATAATTAGTTCATATTATCTTTTTTCTTAGCTAGGTAAAGTAAAATGACTGATGTAGTTTTAACTTTGTGATTATAATTTCACAGAGGGGGCATGTGGATACGGTGATCTCAAAAAACAAGGCTGCTTGGTGACGCAGTCGGATTGATAAACTAGATTTACCAGCAATAAACCTAACAAAGTGTTCTGGAGTCCACCACAGATAAAAGAGACAAATCTCTATTTTATTGATAAAAAGATAAAAGATAGGTTCTGCAGCCGCTTGCGGCTACATAAATAAGACAAAAATAACCTTAGGGCTACTAACACTGAAACCCTAAAGCCCATGGGTAAAAACGAAAACAACCCAAAAATAACTAGGAAAACCATAAGTCCGAAAAATAGAAAAATGCAGTTTTGAGGCCCTAAACGAGCCCGAAAGCCCGAAAAATGCCACACCTCATGAGTCTTGTTTCTGGCGCGATTCCCTTTCCAGAAAGGTAAGGCACGTCCCAATCGGACACCGAGCTGTTTCGTGTCTACTAGTCACTTTTCGTTTTCCTCCTTTAGCACGATCCAACTGTTCTTCAAATTGGGCTGCCATCCGTTCTGCATCACTTGGAGACGACATCTCTCAGCGCAGCACTCTTCAACGATGGCCTTGCTTGTTACGCCCTCATATGTGTTGATGATCCAGTAGGGTGCTTACCCAATGCTGGTGCTGTCTTTGTTACTGCAACCAATTTTTGCCCACCAAATTATACTAAGCCTCTAGAGGGAACCAACAACTGGTGCAACCCACCATCGAAACACTTCAGGTTGTCCCTGCCTATGTTTAAAAAAATCGCAGATGAAAAAACTCGGATGGTACCAGTTATGTATCACAGAGTCCCGTGTGCTAAATATGGAGGGGTTGAGTTCCAAATAGTGAAGGGGGAGTGATGCGTGTGTTATTGTACAACGTTGCCGGTGCTGGTGATGTTTCTGATGTAAAAATTAAGGGCTCTACTACTTCCGGTTGGCTTCAGATGACACGAATTCAGGGCCAAACCGGGCAGATCGGAAACAAATTACAAGGCCAAAGCTTGTCGTTCCTAGTTACCACTAGTGATGGGAAGATGGTAGAGTTTGATAACATTGTGTCCGAAAATTGGCGATTCGGTGAGACCTATGATGGGATCAAGAATTTCTTAATGGGATGAAGCATTTCTAGTGTACCGCCTATATTAAGTACCACCTCAGAAAGATGTGGTCAGTAATAATTGGTAATGTAAAGATTATTTTTCTTAAACAGAGAATTGAATGTTTCGCTGGGTAATTTAGGCTTGCATGAGTTGCATCATTTTACACCAGATCGGTTTTGAGGACATAAAAAGAGAGTGAGGGAGACTTGATGCTTAAACCAACCACCCGTAGACGAGAAACACTGAAACAAACAAGTAATGGTTCTAAAATTTCACATGCATTGAATAAGTTGGACGAGAATTTTATTTTATTTTATTATTATTATTATTTATTTTTTCAGGTATCAGGGTTGAATCTCTTTTCTAAACTCCTATTTTCAAGCAACTCCGAAGTTGGTGTACACAGTACACCAGAGCTTGTGTAAATGTGCCCTCCACTCCTCCAGCTCTTGTAATGCGTCAGTCAAGGCAAGTACAGCCGACAGAGAATTGACTGGCTGATGTCCGATTTCTTTCTACCGCTCATCCCATCATCATCCTACCAACAGAGAATTAAATTTAAGTGACCATAAATGCAAGGACATAAGAATTTTAGATCTTTTTTGTGCAACCATGATATATACGAGAAACAAAACGCAAATTAAGTAAAAAGTTAAAAATTAACCTTTTCCGGGCCCCATAACAATTTGTTTGACATGAATATCGAATAATAATATATCATCACACAATTTTTGTGACGATTTCTAATCTCATATCATGAATGATAAATGATATTATGTAAATACATAATTATGGGATCGTCTACAGTACGTTAATATACCGATACATCAAGTAAACTAGTTCAATACAGAGGTAGACTAGCTCAGTACATGGGTAGACATGCATGGAGTTAGTCTACCCTTGTACCGAGCTAGTCTACCTCTGTATTGAATCTAATCTACTTGATGTATCGATACATTAATGTACTGAAATATTTTCCCATAATTATATCATTGTCAACCAGAACAAGAACAATAGCAACTACTACGTGTTGCACAATTTAAAGGGATGATAGTCATGATACATAAGAATGAATTGCTAGCTTCATAAGAATGATACATAAGAAATGAAAATGAAAATTGTTGAATTAATTCCTTTATACTTTCCTATCATTTGGATTCATATTTATTTGATAAAAATAATTTTGAATAAGATAGTGGAGCAAATTAAATATTTAATTAAGAAACTAAGAATCAACTCATTTTCTTTTGTACAGTTGACACAGTTGCATGTGTCAACTCCAAATTCCGAATGTGTGGCCACACCTGAGCTACTTTCTCCAAGCCTGCCATTGGATATTCAGATGTTACCAACTTCAATTTACTTGTTCAACATACGCAGTGTCCCGTAAATTATCTCACTGAGAGAATCCATTAAGTTCTCTATCGGCCACTTTAAAGTTATCCTATCTGTCTATCTGATTAGTTTTTATGTGATTGCAAACCCAAATTTAGGGAAATTCGTCCAAACAGTGTCTGAACTTTTCCAGACTATTAATTTTCGTACCTAAACTTTGAAAAATGTCACAATGGTACCTGAAGTTTTGACCCCGACCCAATTTCCATACCTGGGAACAGTAAAATCGTCTACGGCGTTAAATTTTGAGGGGTAAATCTGGAACTTCAAGTATTCGCGCCATTTTGATAAGTATGAACAGTGAAATCATTATTTAGCGCCAAATGTGTATTGTCATTGGCAATTGCTCAGTTGACTATAACAAAAAGGGAAATTTGACCCTGCCAATTTGTTGACAGGTGTAAATGTAAACTGATACTCATATTGGGCACAACAAAAGGGATCATTCATTACATAATTTTCAATCAAGCAAGCAAATTAGTGCTATCGTCATGAACATAAGCAATTGCCAACAAAAATTGCCTGAAAATAGCTTCAATGTATCCAAAGCTACTGAAAAAGTCATAATCCCAACAAAAACAAAAAGTTCACTACAGATTAGGCCCTTCATATATTTCCACTAGAATACTCTATTCAGATGATGATGCAAGTCAGTTCATTTGTTCTGAGTCTGTGGTTTTCTGTGTGCAAGGGATTTGAACGTCCTGTGTGTGAACCCAAGCCTAGACTGCATTACATTAAAATTGCCAACTAAACTAATCAGCATATTTCCATAACAGCACAGCTTAGAACAAAGTTTGCTTGCAGAAGTGGGAAAAAAATATACCTGTGTTGCCCAGTTTCCATTGGTGGACTGTTGTGACTGCATAAAAGGCACAGAATCAGATGCTGGAATGCTTTCCTCAGCTTGAACCTCCTGCTGCACATTATCAGTTGGCACCCCCTCATTTTGAACCTCCTGCTGCACAGCCTGATGTTGAACCTCCTCATGTTGAGGCTCAGACTGGTCATTATCATTTGGAGCCTGCATTACAACATACACACAAAATTAATGTATTAAACCCAACATAAATAGCTCCATGGACAACCAATAAAATTACCTGATTTCTGCTGAGACATGTCCTCCTATTGTGGCCTTTCTTCTTACAGATGCCACATTTAACTTGAGTGTAATAAACTTTGGGCAGCTTGGTTAATCCAGCTGGTGGTTCCACTTCACCTAAAACCAAACAAGACAAAATTGAAAGTTTTGAGCATTTAGAAACAACTAATTACATGTATCATCATAAACGAACATAGACCATGCATTAGAACGAACACTGACCTGCTTCTTTGTTTCTAGCCATCTTAGGTCTCCCAGGCTGTCTCCTATAAAGAGGTGGGGCAATAGGCCTGTTTATCATATCCCACTCTTGCACTCCATTTATTGGGTACATGATTGGCTCATATGCCTTCATGTATCTCTCCTTCGTAAAGTAGTCATCGACATACTCATCTGGCGACCTTCCCTTTGAGTATATTGCAGCTATGGCATGGCCACAAGGAAGACCAGAAATATCCCATCTCTTATAGGTACAAGACTTCATATCTAAAGCCACAGAATGTTGTGCCACCACCCCACTTGCACAGCCCACCCCTCTTCCTTGAATTTCAAACCTGAGGTCACTTGACTCCCTTGGTCTATAATCAGCAGCCAAGTCTGCTTGTTTCTTCAACTGTTTCTCCACCCTGGGGCCAACTCTACACCTCCAATTTGGCCCACTTTGTCTCCTGTTTGCCAACCTCAACATTGTGGCCATTCTGATATCTTCCAAGCATGGGAGAATAGGTTTCTTCCTTGCCTCTAGAATGCTTTTGTTGAAGCTTTCACTATGGTTATTGAGCAGAACATCACACTTGAATTTCTCATGAAAATGAGACTTGGACCAGTGTATAGCAGGCCTATCCAAGCACCACTGCCATGCTCCTACTGAACTCTTCTTCATGTCTTCCATTGCACTTGCATACTGGCTCATTGTACAAGCTCTAGCCACTGCCCATAGCTTCTGCTTCAACTCCAACCCTCTATGGCCATCATTCTTGAAATTGTTATGCAGGTGTCTGACACAATGTCGATGTTGGGAGTCTGGAAACAGATCCTTAATTACTTGCTCAAGTCCTTTCTGCTTGTCACTCATGAATGAGTAGTGACTTGAGTGATGTATATCCAAGTCTTCCTTCAGAAATTCCAGAAACCACTGCCATGATTTTCTGCTTTCAGCTTCTGCTATTGCCCATGCAATGGGATATATACCATTGTTCCCGTCTATTCCTACTGCAGATAAAAGCTGTCCCTTATGTACACCCTTAAGGTGACAACCATCCAGCCCTATTATGGGCCTGCACCCCTCCCTCCAACCTTTCTTCAGAGCCTCGATGCAAATATATATTCTTTTAAACCTAGTCAACTCCCCATCCAACTCAGTGGCTATCCAGACTGAGGTCCCTGGGTTCCTTTTCTTCAATTCATGTGCATAGCTTTCTAAGAGGTTGTACTGGTCTGCATAACTTCCCTGAGCCTTCTTAGTTGCCTGCACCTTGGCTCTGTAAGCCATTTGGTATCCCACTTTCATTCCGAAGTCCTTGTTGACTGCATTTTGTATACCTTCTGTTGACCACTTCGGATCATTCAAAAAAAATTCCATGTACTCCTAAGCCAGGAATGGTGCATGCATGTGATACACTTTGCCTGCCAAAGAACTGCACTTGTGCTCAAGCTGCAGGCCTTTTATGTAGATGGTAGGATTCTCGTGGTCGGTGGAACTGGCATATATCCTCCATGGGCAATCCTCTGAAGTAACGCATACAACACAGACCTTGTGCCTTGTGTTTGTCTGAAACTTGAGCTCCTTCTTAGTCTACACAGAGTGCTTCCTAATTGCACTCTTGAATTCCCTAGAATTAGGAAAAGCCATCCAGAGTTCAAATGTAGGCCTCCTCATGTCAGATTTGTTGTTGAACTCCCTCCAATTAGAGTACCTTCTTCTGCACTTCATTGCAAACCTGCCTCGATCCTCACCCTCATCAGAAGATCCATGTAAACTGCCCTCACCATCTGAACCTTCCAAATCATCTTCAGAAATAGCTCCCTCGAACCCCATTTCGGCATACTCTTCTGCTAACCCAGTGTCACCATCAACATTGTTGTTGAACTCTTGATCATCCTCTGAACTGATGTCCTCATAGTCTGAGTCCACTATCCCATCAAAATCAGGGTCATCTGAATCCGTTGAACTGTCCGAGTCAACTACATCGTCAGACTGCCTGTTAACTGTTGTAGAACTCTCCCCAGCAGACCTTGTTGAATACCTTTTTGCATTTCCTTTCTTGGTCTTAGCAGTTTGTTTCTTAGTCTTCTTCACTGCTTCTTCTTCGACTGCAGGTCTTTTCTCGTTGTCCATGGTTATCTTCTTAGATTTCAGTGTCACTCTTGCATTTGGCCCATGGGCCCTCTGTGTAGCTGTCGATGTTTGCCTAGTTTCTCTAGGTGGCCCAGTTGGCCCAACACCACTTTCTGGCCCAGTTTCCTTATGTGGCCCAGATGGCCCAGTTTCCCTATCTGGCCCATCAGTCCTAACTTCCCTATCTTGCCCATCAGTCCTAACTTCCCTATCTTGCCCATCAGTCTCAACTTCCCTTTCTGCATCACCATCAACATTAACCTCCCTATCTGACCCTAAACCATCATGCTCTTCTTCATCATCAGTTGATCCAAAATCTTCTCCAAAAGGAAAAGGCCCATCCCCATATTCAAACCCTACATCAGGACCAACACCTTCATCTTGAAGGCCGATAATATTTGGTCCATCTTCTATATCTTCAATATAATGGCCAATGAAGCCAATATGATCCAGATCCTCCTGAAACACACCTAATTCCTCTTCAGTAAACACCTTCCTTTCTGCTAAGCACACAATGTACATTTCCAGCATCTTGGTTGTCTGAGGTATAAATTTGCACATATCAATTGCATCCTTGTCAGTCACAATTGGCAAGTACCCTGTGTCATCTTCACTGCCTGGAACCCTAAACCAATACCCTATTGGACCTGCCTGATAACCCAGGTCATTAGCCCAATAATTTAACCCAGTATAAGACACCTTATCAGCGTCTACACCATCCACATAGACCACATCCCCCCCTCTATACTCCCTATTACAGCCCTTCCGACTATAAAACCTCCCTCCATGGTGAATTTTCATGGTAAACACATCTCCTGCATTTCACAAAATAATCATATTAAGCTGGGATTCAAAAATTACAGTGTTAAACATTGTAAGATGAAAACCCTAAATTTGGACCTAACAACCCTAAACCCACAAAACCACCAGTCTGCCACTCAACACCCTAAACCCTAAAGGCATTAACATTTAACCCACCCAACAACCAATTCCACCCATCAATTAACTCCATCACATGAATGAATTCCAGCCTAGTACCTGGGGATTTAATAAACCCACCAACCCAACCCCAAACCATAAAGCAAGGTAATTTAACAAACTCTTCTACCTCACTCCCGACATAACACATACAAAATGTATAAAGAATGCATATGCAGACAAAAGCCAAACAAAAAACAACCCAACATCTTCGAAACCCTAAAACAAAGCTACTTTGTTGACCAGTTCTGTTACTTTCCTATTCATTTATATCCCAATCGAGTATAAAGAAGACAAGGAAAAGCTTTTGGAATGGGGACCATTTCTTTTCACTGTAGTTTTACCTGAATAGTGGCCTCGCTCCCCATCCAGACGAAAGTATCGCCAGTATTTTGCCATGTTGGATTCGATTCCAGATCCAGATGTGGTGTACGGGGATTGAACGATTCTCTTCTATCACTCAGAGAATCGAATATCTCTGACTCACTGAAGATAAGATTCGGGTGAAGGAGAGAAAGAGTTTGACTCGTATGCCAAAGGCAATGACCCAATTTGGGGGAAAAGGGTTCGTTCGAGTCGAGATCTCTTGAAGTTCCAGATTTACCCCTCAAAATTTAACGCCGTAGACGATTTTACTGTTCCCAAGTATGGAAATTGGGTCGGGGTCAAAACTTCAGGTACCATTGTGACATTTTTCAAAGTTTAGGTACGAAAATTAATAGTCTGGAAAAGTTCAGACACTGTTTGGACGAATTTCCCTGAGCTACTTTCTCCAAGCCTGCCATTGGATATTCAGATGTTACCAAGTTCAATTTACTTGTTCAACATACGCAGTGTCCCGTAAATTATCTCACTGAGAGAATCCATTAAGTTCTCTATCGGCCACTTTAAAGTTATCCTATCTGTCTATCTGATTAGTTTTTATGTGATTGCAAACCCAAATTTATGTAAACACAATAAATCTATCCTTCTTTTGTATATGATAGTATAATCTTGCTTAGCATGTTCTATTTAATATTCAAGTGGATATAATTTAGATTCCTTTTGGCTTGTAATGTATATACATCTTAGCACTATTCATTCATTTTGAGACAGCTTGATATTACTGTTGGAAGGGATGGCTAAGATTATAGCTCTTTAAGAGCAAGTTTACTCATTGGTCAGGGTCACTGGGTTACCAGGTCAAAACACTATTCACTGTCATAAGATGTCCGTTTCCACCCGTTGTATTTGGGTTATTGGGTCAGTTACTGTTCATTAAATATTCTGTTAATTTATTTATTATAAAAATAAAATTTATTTAAAAATTTAGAGTTAGAATTTTTTTTTGAAATCCTATATAATTAAGTCAATTATTGAGGGAATGGTTAAATTTTTGAAATACCATATATACCCTCACATAATATAGATATTTATAAATAAATTATTTCTATATGAGGATAAGATAGTCAATTGACTATATTATATTTAAAAAAAATTGATATACTTCCCATGAAAAAAGGAGAAACTTCCCCACCATCGGGAGAGAAACTCTTGTAACATTTTAAATTTAAAAAAAATAAAAATAAAAACAAATTGACTTGTGCGGAACACATGTTAAGAGGCTAATATATTATAAAAATGAAATATATCATATATTTGAATGAAAAATGAAATAGATGTTCAAGTATATCCAGAATATGTGTCTGGCCCAGTATATCCAGAATATGTGTTTGGCCCAAAGTCTAGGTTACTTGTCGAAATTGTAATAGGGTTAATCTTAGAGATATTCTCAGAGATATCTTCGTAGATATCCAATCATTGTACGATTATGTTTCCATGTACAACTCTGATTCTATACCTGTAATCCTCTATATAAAGACACTCCTATTATCAATGAAAGACACAGCAATTTCTCTGCCAAATTTCGATTTCCTTAAACACGTTATCAGCACGAAGCCCTAATCTTGAAACCCTAAAATCGTAGCCTCAACCACAGCCGCACATTTTGAAGCCCACGATCCCAGGAGCCCAGAACCTGTTGAAAAATCCCCGAACCGGTCACCGGAAGTCCCTGAACTGGCCGGGTTAGCCTCACTCCAACCCTGCACCCTCGTCGACCCCCACCTCTCGCACGCCTGCTCACGCTTCTATTGACAGCTCCTCGACAGATCTCGGCAGCCCTCGCTCACAGCTCTGCGAGCAGGCCTCGCTAGCCCTCGACAGGTCTTGGTAGCCCCTTCGCCCCCTTGTGCTATCACCCATCGACAAATCTCAGTAGCCCCACGCCCAACCTCTCTCAGCCCCACGCAGCCCTGCAGCAGCTTCAACGACCCCTCGTCGACCCACCACCGTCGGCCACCACCAAATTCCAGCGACTTTCCAGCAATTTTTTAGGTATGTTTTATAACTTCCCGTTTTTGAAGTTTCTATTCTTTTTCTCGGGGACTTGCAACCTCCCTTCTTCTATCCCCCTTTCTTCTTCAAATGGGAGACCTAAGCCGAACTGTGGGGGATCGAGCTCACTCCAAGCTTGGAGCTTGTAGAGTCCTCCAAACTTAGAGTTTGTTGAGAAGATACGATCGACCACAAACACATCTTAGAATCGAATTTCTTGGGAGGGACTACATTCAGAAATTTTTATTGTTTTCGGGGTAGCCTTTCGCTCTAAAACTAACCATCTTTTCTTGTTGTTTTTCAGGATGAGTAACCTGAACAAGTTGAACTTTACTCCACTGGAGACAACAGGTGCAGGATATCACAAATGGGTTCGTGATGTGCGCCAGCATCTTAAGGCTGAAGGGATTTTGAGTACGATCCTTGAGCCAAATCATAATGTGCTTACTCCTCAACAAGCTGCCGTTTTGGAAGCGAATAGAGCTAATTTGGAGGCAAACCAGGCCAAGACCATTATTCTCATGACATGTCACATGAATGACGCGCTCCAAAACGAATACCTTAATGAAGAGGACCCTAGAAAGCTATAGGTAGAACTCGAAGAGCGATTTGGCAACGTTCGTGACTCCCTTCTTCCTGATTTAGAAGTGAGATGGCACAGCCTCCGCTTATGTGATTTCAAGTTTGTACTTGACTACAACTTGGAAGCCCTTCGTATCAAGTCTTTGATGAAATTCTGTGGTAAGAACATCACTAATACGATGTTGATCGAGAAGACTCTCTTTACCTTCCCCGTCTCTGCATTGATGATTGCTAAGAATTATCAGATTGATGTTAATGCCATACACATCACAAGGTTTCATGAGCTTATTGGAGCCATGAACGTAGCTGAAAAGCACGACAACATACTTGTAAGGAACTATAACTCTAGACCCGTGGGAACCATATCTATTTCGGAGTCTAACTATAGTAGCGCCCTTAAGAGAAAACGCAAGGAGCGAAACCCTAAGGAAAGGGATAATTATGGACGTTCTGGTCCATATTCTCACCCCAAAGAGGAAGGAAATCGCCAAGATAGGCGTTTAAAAAACCTTAGAGGTCAACGTGTGAAGAGAGAAGGAGGCCGAGCCTCCGGCTATGGTGGTGACGCCACCAAGGTCAATAGCAGTCCTAATCATGCCCCTAAAGCGCCTCGATAAGGGAGCCTGACCATAAAGATGTTTGTCTTCGGTGTGGAACGTCTGGACATTGGGCCAAAGCTTGTAAAGCATCCTAGAATGTTGAAAACGCTTACAAGATTTATCATGAAGCAAGGGAAGCAAATTACATGGAACAAGAAGATCAAGATGGCAATCTTGATTTCAGGGTGGAAAACTTTAAAGGCCAAGATTAAGAGATTGGAGATTTTGTTTAAGTCTTTTATATTTTCCAAGAGATGTAGGCAATTGCCATATTATTTTTGTAGTAAATGCCAATGATTTAGTCTTTCTTCAAACTAGGCTCATCCAAAGTAAGTGTGATGTTTAGGAAGATTTTGAGATAAGTGGTACTTAAGCGAGCCTTGCTCCACTGACATTTCTCTACTCACCTGGTCACATTTATTTTGGAGTTACCGAAAGAAGTTAGACGACTACCATTGTTTTACATTAGCTAGTTCATTGAATTAGATTTTCTTTGGTTAAAGAGCCAACGATGTAATTCTATTATGTTGGCTTATTAATAAAAGTTGAGTTCTTTTCATTATGACTCCTTTTTAATTATGAGTTTTCTTTTTAGGAATGGATTCTAGAGAACTGCAATGTCTTGCGGATAGTGTGACTACGCACACCATTATCCGCCATAGACAATTATTCTTGGAGATGTTGCCTACATGTTCCTCTATGACTACGATGGTTGGGCCATCAGGATTAGTTCAAGGACATGGAGTCGCCCAATTCCTCTTGCCAAATGGTACCTTGATAAATGTCGCAGAAGCTCTCTATGCTCCTAAGGCAACCACACCTTATTGAGCTTTAAAGATATCAGAGTCAACGGATTCTATGTGGAAACGCATACTGAAAACAAAAAAGAGTTCCTTTGCATTACCTCTAATGATTACGGACGAAAGCGCACCTTAGAGAAGCTTATGTGTTAATCTAGTGGACTTTATGTCACTACCATTCGACCTATTGAATCCAACAATGTGATAAGAGAAGATCTCTTGGATTCAGACACATATTGGTTTTGGCATGACTGACTAGGACATCCTGGTCATGATATGATGATCCGTATACTAAAGACTTCACACGGACATCCATTCTTTCGAGTGAAAACAAGCAAGAATCAGAGATTGATTCTGGGACTAAGTGTGACCACCGCCACTGCCACCTCTGACGCTGCCGCCGTCCACCGCCGGCCTAGGGCCGTCGTCGTCCCTCCTCCTGACGCTATGGTAGGCGTCTCCCATGGCCATGACGCCATGGATGCCAATTCCCATGGCCATGACGCTATGATCAGTGATGTAGTTACCAATTTTGCTTCGAATAGCTCTTCAGACGCTGATGCCCAACCAAAATCCTTATTGGTTACTTCTAAGGCCCCTCGCTCGTTTTACAAAGCCTGTTTCTTAGGAAAATTAGGACTGAGACTGTTCTATGCAAAGGATCCCAAAATACTCATTCCGTTCTTGCAGAGAATCCAAGGGGATATCTGTGGACCTATTCAACCACTGCCTTTTAAATACTTTATGGTGTTGGTTGATGTGTCGACACGTTAGTCACATGTCGCGCTGTTGTCCACTGAAAATGCTGCTTATGCTAAACTCCTAGCCCAAATTATTCACCTATGGGCTCACTACCCGGACCACCCTATTAAGTCAATTCGACTTGATAATGCTGGGGAGTTTACATCGAAAATGTTCGATGACTATTGCATATCACTGGGGATTGATGTAGAGCATCCAGTTCCTTATGTTCATACCCAAAATGGTATTGCGAAAGTCGCTATTAAGCGACTACAAATGATAGCTCAGACATTGGTTATGCGCACCAATCTCTCTATTTTCACTTGGGGATATGCAATACTGCATGCAGCCACGCTAATTCGTCTACGACCTACTACCACCCAACCTTATTCTGTGTTACAGCTAGTGACTGGGTACGAGCCTGACATCTCGCACTTACGCATATTTGGGTGTACCATTTATGTGCCTACACCGCCATAGCGTACTAAGATCGGTTCACAGAGACAAATGGGCATATATGTTGGATATGAGGCTCCAACTATAGTCTACTACCTGGAACCCTTAACAGGCGATCTCTTTACCGCTACATTTGCGGATTGCCACTTTGATGAGACAGTCTTCCCGTCGTTAGGGGAAGATAATAATACAAATGTTTAGCAGGAACGACAGGAATTGTCGTGGTCTGTCCCCACTATGTGTCATCTCGATCCCCGTACCTCATAGTTCGAACTTGAAGTGCGAAGAATTATCGAGCTTCAGAGCATAGCAGATACCCTGCCTGATGCATTTTCTAATACTGCTAAAGTGACAAGATTACAGATACCTGCTGCAAATGTTCCTGCAAGGATTGACATCCCAAATACTAGACGTAACGCCGCTCCTGAGATACCAGAAGATGGCGCCACTGACATATTGGCAGTGATGTGGTGTATATGGTCGTAGGTCTCACAAGAAAGCACGGTAGATAGTTGGTTCAAAGGATACTCGCCCTAGAAAGAGAGTGAATGAGGCAAAAACAAATCCTTTGATCATCCCACTACTAGAATAATGCTAATAGACATCACGTCATTTAAATCGGTTAAGATTTCAACTGATGTAAAAAGTTTTTCTAACATCGGTTTCTAAAAAACCGATTTCTATTTATATATTTAACATCAGTTGTTACTGTTAACTGATGTCTATACTTTGAATCATAAATTTTTAAAATGGCGGACAGACTAAGTTAAAAAAATTCGCGTAGGCGGGGAACAAAATTGAACAGTCAGTTTCCCACTTTACCTCACCCACTGACCCATTTTCTTTGCTCTTCAGTCTTCACACTATCTCTCTCTCTCTCTCTCTCTCTCTATCTGCCTCACCCGTTGACCCATTTTCTTTGTGGCTCATCTCGAAGGTGGACTGAACGGAACTATGTGACCTTGCTTCTAGTCGTGGCCGGAGGACGTGCAGTCTGCCGTTGACTCGTCGAAGGAAGGCGAAGAAGATGATGGCTGTGGTGAGTCCACCTTGGTGGTCCGAGGTCGATGACGGAGGAAAGAGTCTTCCAGATCCACTTTCTCTCTCCTCCATCTCTCTCTCTCTGGAAAGGACGTTGAGTTTCTTTAATTTTGATTCTATGTAGTTTCTGGATTTCGTTTTGGTTTCCCAATTTGTCGATTAAGTGTTATCCCTAGTTAATTTGCTTATCTAGTTGTGCTTGGGGGTTAGGATTTCTATTGGAGAGGAAATTTCTGGTGGTGAAGAAGAGAGGGAAGAAGGAGGAGAATCCCAATGTCCAGTGCGCAAATGCAAAGAGAAAGGCGATTCGAAAAAGTGTATGTGTTTGGCGTACGAGAATCTGAGGGCTCTCAGGAAGAGTTCTTCAAGACCCGACTTGAACCTGAGGGGTTGAAGGAGTCCTACAGGGCCGATCAGGAATTCAAGGACGAAATCTAGAAGGGGTTGCTGATTCAAGCCAGGGACTTCGATTTGGGATGGAAGTCTGGGAAGGTAAATTTTATGCAAAGCAGGTGTTTGTTTAATTGCCTCACTCGGCTAATATTGCAATGCATTGATTAATTTTTCAGGGTACGAGAATGTGAATTGGGGTTTACGGTTTCTGTAACCAGGATTGTTTCTTGGATGCATTTCTAATTTTTCTGATGACACTTTTAACATTTATATCAGATGTGGTCTTATTTGATTGCAAAGAGTAAGGAAGGCGGGGTTACTAATGTTGCCACCAATGTTCAATGATGCCACCAATGTTCTTCAGAGTTGGGACCCAACTCTGGTCAATCCCTGCACCTGGTTCCATGTTACCTGTGATGCTAATAACCATGTGATCCGTTTGTAAGTTTATTCTCTCTTCGATTTTGAAATAGGGTGTTTGTTGTTTGAGTTTGAATTTGTTTATCAATTACCTTTTTGAATTAATTTCTTGTAATTTTTGTGGCTTGATTGACTTTCTCGTCTTCAATTTTAGGGATTTGGGCAACTCTAACATTCTGGGTCTTTGGGGCCAGAGCTTGGGCAGCTGAAGCACCTGGAATACTTGTATGTTTCCCTTACTCAAACCAAGTTGCTTATGCTTTATTGGGTTTGCTAGAAAAGCTTTAACTTTAAGAATGTGAACTTTCTTAATTAGACCTTAATTAGTGATTATGTACCTGGTTGTAAAGGGAACAGTTCCTTAAATTTTTTAATTTGAAGTTATTCCTACATGATTAATTGTAACGGATAATGAACCTTGAGGTCCTCATGGCTCTGCATTGGCAGAGATCGCACAGGCCACTAAGAAATTGTTAGTTTTGTTTTGGCATAGCCTTGTTTAAAGATTTCCTTTAATACCTTTTTCTAGAATCTAGAAGCAACTTGGTTCACTGTACTGGACTTACTAGATGAATATTATGATCTTTCAGTTCGGAATGTCAGATGGTTATGAATGTTTTATGGACAAGATTGAGTGAGACAGGCAAGGACTGGCGTCTTGTCTATAAGGTAAGAATCTGATCAGCTCTGTTCAAATGCAATGCTTATTGTTGTTCATAAATTTTATTTTCTGCTTCACTTGGTTCATGGGCTTTTTTAATCGTTCAACTGAAATCATTTCTGTATCAATCATTGATGTGTTTTTACCAAAAGAACTAAGTTGGTTAAAGTTTATTCTTCCAGAGTTTGTTGTTATATATCTACAGTTTTGATGTGTTTCTGCAGAATTTATTAATGTAATCCATTTCATATCCCATTCTCTGCTGTATTCTTCTCTATAGTTTTGATGTGTTTTTATATATCTACTATTACTCTTGGTATTAATCTAACCATCTGTGAAGAACTTACATTGGAAATGGTTTTGTTAATCACTTGAAGTTGAAATTGGGAAAACATTCATTGAGGAACATCTAAAAGGTTGGTGACATGAATCATTTGCCCTCCTCCTTTATGTTTTTTCATTCAAGACTTGTGAGAAAAGTTCAGTTCTAATTCTTCACATTGCTGTATTACCTGTTTGATCAGAATATGGAAGGACCAGTCACATATACAATTGGCATACAGCTTCCTCCATTTTCTTCTATTATAGCTTCTTCACATATGCTATGTAATGATTGTTAAACTGGTTAATGAACCTGTTGCAGTTATCCTTTCGATGAGAATACTCCACTTGTTGATGATCCAGAGTACATCTTTGCATTAGGTGAAACAATATTCAAGGGACTGCAAAGCGGAGATAAGGATGGGGTCTGGCTAATGCAGGTAAAATGAAGGATTTAATTGAGTCTTACTATTTAACTCCGAGACAGTGATTGGAGCAAGACCACACTTGCTCTTAGGAAATGCTTCTGTATCAACGCCCAATTTCTTTTCTCATCAGATAGATTTGATCAAACAGCAAAGCTACTTAGTTTTGGGGGTGAATTCATGGGAGGCTTGACAAAGAACAAGGGGTTATCTGCTTTGCTTATCAGCGTTGGTAAGCACTCATTGAATTGAGTCTGTAGCTTTTAATGCCACTCTTAATGGAGCCCAATTGGAGTAAAATTTATACCATCTTGGATTTTCTTTGATTTTAGCTTTTCAGAATTTATTTTCGTTATTTTCAGGAACTGGATTTGCTGCTGTTCATCACTATTTATTCAAATATGTGCTTTAGTTGTGATCAGCAGATCATTATCATATTTCATCTGTTCCTCAATTTTGCATATGTCAGTATACTTTATTTTTCCTTATTCACCTTATTAATTGCTGATCTCTTCTTAATTTTGCCTCTAGATTTTTTTCTTCTTTTGGTCAAAGCTGTAGATTTTTGAGAATTGTTGATGAGTACTTGGTGGTTCTTCTTCTTCCAAGGTTTTTCTGAACCCAAGTGTTGAGGTAATTTTCTCAACTTCAATTTCATTTTGTTATCAGGATTTGATTGTATTCAATTTGATTATGGATTTGTATTCTTATGGATTTTATGGCAATGTTGGCTTAGAAAAACAAGAAGGGGCAAGAGACCTAGAAAGGGAGGCAACCGATTCTGGAAGAGTATTGGGCTGCGCACCAAGCCCCACAGGGATGGGATGCCTCTTGGGAAAATCTAATTAGCAGTCTTGATGGGAAAATCTGCAGTTCACTCTTTCAACTACAAACTGAAAGAAGCTTCTTGGGAAAGAGGAAGAAATTGAGAAAGCCTCCGAAGGGGTATGAATTCGTTGGGTTATTGCCATGGAGAGAATTTGTAAAACAGAGGAGTACAGAACAATGGCTGGTATGATGAGTTTGTATATGTAGAAGGCTCTCATTTATACATTATATAGTAGAGTTACTTTTCTGAATCAGTAGTTGACTGTAATAGAAGCTTACTTTCTGGCAAAACTTTTTGAAACTACCTCAAGCTCTAATTTTGGATAGAAATTAATACAATTCCTTAATATTTAAAGTACATTTGAATTTCATGTTATTTGTGGATCAGCTTTGTAGTATCAAATAAAAACCGATGTCTAGCATTACTATGGACTTTGATATATAAACAAAAACGATGTCTAGTATAAATATGGACATCGAGATACAAACGAAAACCGATGTCTAGCATTACTATGGACATCAATATATAAACAAAACCGATGTCTAGATTACTATGGACATCAATATATAAACAAAAACCGATGTCTAGGATAAATATGGACATCGAGATACAAACAAATACCGATGTCTATAATAACTATGGACATCGATAAATAAACAAAACCGATGTCTATCATAAATATGGACATCAGTTCAAACTATACTACAGAATATGGATTGAATGTCTAGTGAAATATTATGTACCAAACACACGAAAAGCTTATGAACCACAAGCAAAAATTTATGAGAACCGATGTGTAAAATATTATCAGACATCGTTTCTAAATCAAAAACGATGTTAAAATGGATAATTGTGTTGTTAGACCTATATTTCATTAAGCATCTAATGCCAAAATATGAAGGTTTGACAATAGCTAAACACACCAAAATGGTGATCACATTAACGTTTTAACATCGATTCTGAACCTTAAACCGATGTCTCGTTGCACATTAGACATCAGTTGTGAACCGATGTCATAGTTTTGGCGATCTTTAACATCGCCCACTAAGACATCGGATTTTTTTTTTTTTAACATCATTTGTGAACTGATGTCTATGAACTTTATCCTAGTAGTGTCCATACTAAAAATCCGTCCCATGAGAACGTTCCAGATTATTGTAATGTCTAAGAGACATCATTAGGAGACTCCTCAATGTGAGAACCTATCCCTGAGAACGTAGAGATCTCTGCGAATTACACTATTGTACATGAGACGTGGGAAAGAAGCTCCATTATCATGGATGATGTATTCACGTATTCTGTAGCGCGTGAGATTATTGAGACTGAAGACATCGAACCACGCTCTATTGATGAATGCCAATGTAGAGCTGATTGGGAAAAATGGAAAGAAGCGATCTAGGCAGAACTTGATTCTCTAGCGAAGAGAAAGGTATTTGGGCCAGTTGTCCCAATACCGCCCAATACCAAACCGGTTGGTCACAAATGGGTATTCGTTTGAAAGCGTAATGAGAGAAACGAGATTGTAAGGTACAAATCCCGCCTTGTGGCCCAAGGCTTCTCACAATGCCCTGGAATCGACTACGAGGAGACCTATTCTCCCGTAATGGACGTCATTACGTTCTGCTACCTTATCAGTTTGGTAATTTCTGAAAAACTGAACATGCATCTCATGGATGTGGTTAATGTGTATCTATATAGGGATCTAGATACAGAGATATACATGAAGGTCCTGGATGAACTTCAGTTACCCAAGTCAAGTGGCTCTAAACCACGGACCGCGTTTACAATAAGGTTGAAATGCTCATTATATGAATTGAAGCAATCTGGATGGATGTGGTATAACCGTCTAAGTGAATACTTGACTGGAAAGGGATATGTTAACAATGAACTATGCCCATGTGTGTTCATAAATAGAACAAGTTTCGGATTTGCAATCGTAGCGGTTTATGTTGATGACATGAACATAATTGGCACCCTTAAGGAGTTAAGGGAAACCGCTGAACACTTGAAATCCGAGTTTGAGATGAAGGACCTTGGGAGAACATGGTTTTGCCTCGGTTTGTAACTTGAGCACCATGAAGATGGTATCCTGATTCATCAATTAGCTTATACCCAAAAGATGCTTAGGCGTTTCAATACTGACAAAGTTAAGCCTTCAAACACCCCAATGGTTGTCCGTAGTCTTGATCCAAAGAAGGATCTATTTCGTTCAAAGGATGATGATGATGACGTGCTAAAGGCAGAAGTGCCTTACTTAAGTGCAATAGGCGCATTATTGTACTTAGCTCAATGCACAAGACCGAACATATCTTTCACCATGAACTTGTTAGACAGATATAGCTCTGCGCCAACACGACGCCATTGGACTGGTGTTAAAGAAATCTTTTGATACCTAAGTGGTACGATCGATATGGGCTTGTTCTATCCCAACAGAGAGACGATGGATTCGGACCCATCATATGTTAGGGACGTGACCAATAGTGGTTTGCGTTCCCTCTCCCCATCCCAAAACGGCATTAGTGTTTTGGAAGGTTTCGCTGATGCTGGGTACCTCTCTGACCCACACAAAGGTCATTCCCAAATTGGTTATATGTTCACCATGGTTAAGACCGCGATATCTTGGAGGTCTACAAAACAGATCCTTGTCGCTACTTCTTCGAATCATGCAGAGATTATTGCTCTTCACGAAGCGGTTCGTGAATGTATATGACTTAGATCCATAATTATGCATGTTCGAAGCAATTGTGGTTTGAAGTCAACCACAGATGAGCCTACCAGCATTTATGAGGATAATGCTGCTTGCATTGAACAAATGAAGCAATGCTATATCAATGGCGACAACACCAAGCACATATCGCCCAAATTCTTCTACAATCAGTAACAATAGAAGCTCCTCAAGATCAAAATAAACCAAGTTTGATATGATGATAATGTGACAGACTTGTTTACTAAGTCATTGCCTAAATCCACGTTCGAGAAACATGTTGCAAGCATTGGTTTGCGGAAGTTATCTGAATTCTCATGATCGTAGTCATCAGGGGGAGAAACAAACATCAGGGGGAGATATCTACATGTTTGGTCTCGAAACGTGAAGGGTGTGGTGTACTCTTAGTAGATATCCAATCATTGTATGATTATGTTTTCATGTATAGCTCTGATTCTATGCTTGTAATTCTCTATATAAAGAAACCCTCATTATCAATTAAAGACACAACAATTTCTCTCCCAAATTTCGATTTCCTTAAACAATAGAGAATTTATTACATTTTTAGACTATTTATATTAACTTTCTTACCATTTATAGCCCATTTGTCTCCTAAAAAAAAATTTGTTATATTACACATGCAAACATATTAATTGAATGCGATTGGATTGAGAGTATAATTGAAACTAATGGCTCGGAATTGGTTTCAAATAAGAAGCCAATAGCACTGAGTCACGGGCTCACCATCAGCCCACTTTTTTAGCAACCAAATACTGCATGCACGCGCCAGGCGCTAAAAGACAAAAAAATGGTGGAGACACACTAGCTTTTCGCGTCTTTCTCTTCCCAACATTACCTGACGTCAGCCACGTCTAGGCTTGGGCCAAGCTGGCAACCAGCTTCCTTGGGTCACTTTCTGGGAAGTGACTTGGGTCACCTTGGGTCAAGAAAAAGACAACTTCCTTTTTTCCAGTGGAAGAAGAAAATGACCCATGCTTACTGATGTGGTGACCTATTGCATATGGAGACCAGGCTAGAAGGCACCGGTGAACTTGCTCTAAGTCTTGGTTTCACAGGCCATGCCTGTAACTAACTCATAGGTTTATTGTACGTTTCAGTTGAGTTCAATAACTAGAAAGATAATTTGCTGATGCATTTTGCATAAAATTGGTGTGATATCAGCATAAATGAACGAATGAAGTTAAATAACTAGAGACTTTATTTTTCATTTCTTTTAATGCATTGCAGCATATTATATACCCAATTTCTTTGAAGGGGCGGATCCAAGTGTATAAGTGAGTGGAAAAACTAATTATTCTCTCTAATACGAGAAACCCTAAAGAGAGGAAAAACTCCTTTACCGTAAAAACACCTTTGCTGGTTTCCAAACGTCCTTGTCCAGCGGCGGCCGACTTAGCGTCGGGGCTATTGCCGGACTTGAGGAAGTTCTAAGTCCTGGTTTCTTGAAATAGCTGGTTTTGATGGTTGCACGGTGGTGGTACTGGTGCTGGCTGTGTTCTAGTTGAAGCGTTGTTGTAGCTGGGCCGCTTGGGATCACTGCTGGCGGAGTCGACGAGATCTGGTTTCTGTTTACAAACGACGGAGACAACGAGAGCATCATGATAGAGTCAGATACCGGCTGGAATGCATGGGTCCATACCTTCTGCTTTCCAGGGCTGTTGTTTTGTCCTTTTGTTGGCGGCGGCTGAAGCTGCAAGGCAAGTTGGAGTGCAGAAAAGGGCGTCGTGGCTGTGGTGTCCAGCAGAGGGGTTGAGCGGTGTGGTGCAAGGGTATCGAGATGGAGCTGTAGTTGGGCTTTTACTGCTGGGCCTAGGGCTGGCTTTCTCTAGAGTCATTTGGACCATTATTTAGTTAGTTTTTCTTTCTAATAATTTCCTATTTCTTTTAGGGACCTATGAGCACTGGTTATATAATGAGTGGTCTATTTCTATGTATCACTGTGGTACCCCCACAACCTCTTATCTTACTAGCCATTAGCAGCGGAGGGATATGTAATGGTCATTATGGCTTGAGATTTAATGACAATTATTGATGGATTGATTCAATAAAGAAAAAGTGTATAAGTGAGTGGGAGAATTTTGGGCTAAAAAACAAATTTTTTTTTAATTTTTTTTTTGAAAGGGGTTTGGAACCCAGCCTAGCTAGGAGGCTAAAAAACAAATTATATATGCGCTATGTTTTGTTTTGGTAAATGTATGTTGGCTTCATCAATCCCACCTAAACTTCCAAACACCGAAGTCGAACTGTTCAGCTCTCACATTCTCTCAGACCTCAGTCTGTCTATCTCTTCGTCTTTTAATCTTCTTTTTTCAAAAAGACCTCACGGCGCTGGGCTGGGTAGTCGCGCTGGCTCTGCGTCGGGGGGGAGTTGCTGCGGGGATGGGTTGCGCGGCTGTGAAGTAGCTGCTGCTGCAAGGTGAGGCCAGCGCAGGCTGTGCTACAGGCGTGGACGAGGCCGGTCTGGACAGGAATTTTTTTTTTTAGGTTGGCGGCAGAGAAAAAAAAAATCTTTTTCTTTTAGGGTTTTGTTTTTTTTCTTTCTTTTTCGAAGCTAGGGCTTTTTTCTCTTGGCTATTTGCTCTTAGCGTGCTGATAACGTGTAAAAGTAAAATGAGAATTGGAATTGGTCTACTCATTTCATTTCATAGTCCCTTTATATAGGGAGAGAATTACAACGAAAATATCAATTACAATGATGACATTAATTGCTGATTGATCCGTAATCCTTGCTGATTGATCCGTAATCCTTGTTGATTGATGGTAATCGCTAATTCCTTGATTCCCTCTCCGTTAGTCATTTTGACGAAGACACATAATGTGCTTTTCCTTTAACATTTTTCAATTATTTTTTTATTTTACTTTGTTGATTGCTCCATCTTCTGTCTCTACATCTCTCTCTCTCCCCAACTTTATTTGTTTCCAAAATCGTTGGTGGAATTGAAATTGAATGGAAGATTTTAATTTTGTAGAAGAAAAAGATTGGGTTATAGATGGTTGATGGCCCTCTGACCACAAATTACTGCAATTTATGGGCTTGATTTTGCATATGTGCATCTCTATATTCAGTTTTGGATTCTAATTCTGCAAAATTTTTGAATTCCAATTACAAAAAGCTCACAGATTGCGGAAGAACGAGGAAGAATGAGAGCATAAAAAGAGAAAGAGAAAGAATTAGAGGATAATATTGTCATTTCTAACTAAAAATTGAGTGAAAAGTTGTATATACTCTCAGATTTAACAGAGATGTGACGAAAAATGGACGGAGGTATGAAGTTGATCAATTTTTATAAGTTTAGGTATCTTTTTTATCACAATTAAAAGTTGGGTATCATTCTGTCCGGTGCAAGAAAGTTTTGACTCTAGCGGTGATAAAAATCCCAAAATTAATAACATAGCCATCTTATTTACAAAAATAAGTAATTGGGTTAGTCATGTGACATACATCAACACCAAATTATTGTTGTAGAAGGTTTAGGAGGTCTATTACTTGGTTATTATGTAATCCAAGTTGCTGAATTAGGTTTGTAAATAAGTCATATTGACATTTGTAACCTTTTATGAGAGGTACTTTGTCTTAAGATGCTTATATATAGATCAGGGCGGAGGCAGATAGACATGAGAGTCAGGCGCACACGCCCTTATGTTTTACATGGCACTTTTTAAATAGAGGTTTTGATCATTTACCCTAATTCTAGGGACCGTTCCCCCCTTTGCACCACTCACATATTTTTTTTCCCATTTACCCATAAAACTCTAATAAGGTCTTCCCTAATATCCAATTAAGTTTTTTTTTTTTTTGGAGACTATTTTGCCCTCGCCCATTTGTTACATAGAGAGAGAAAATGGAAGAGAGAGAAGCCATGGAAGACTTTGCCAGAGTCTAGTCACTGGCCGCCGGACTCCCGTCACAGATCGCCTGAGGTCCCTAAAGAGATCATCAAATATCTCATAGATCACCGGAGAGGTTTATTGTCCCCCTAATAAGCATTTATTGCCCCTCAATAAATATTTATTGGGGGCAATAAAAGTTTATGAAACCTCACTGGAGGTCCCCAAAGAGGTCGTCGTAGATCTTATAGCCCATAATAAACCCTTATTGCCCCCCAATAAAGGTTTATTTGGGGGAATAAAAATTTATTAGGAGAAAAGGTAATTAATCTCCTTAAAATTAGACAAATAAAACTTTAATTGAGAAAGAAGACGAGGAGATTATATAAATTCAAAAAAAAAAATTTGATTTGGACACCGAGAAAATGCTCTGGACACCCGATCAAATGATCTTGCGGTGACTCAACTCCTGCTCTCTCGTTTACAAGCGGTGGTTGGAACTTGAGCAGATGCCTATACACAAACATGATTACGAAGACGACATTTCGTCGAACAAACAGGCGGCGATGCTCTAGATTGGCGAGAATCGAAGGAATCAACAGCTCGATGATCTCGGACATGTTCAATCGGCAAAGGAATTGGAGCGTGACGCCGCATATGTACTCGTTAGGGCTCCTGAGATTATTACAGAGGTTCTGGCAGATGAGGATATCTCCGGCAGAACTTTGCCTATGGAATCTGTCTTGTCAATTATCTTGAGGTGGAGCAATAGAAGCTTCTGGACAGTGTGGTCCTCGGAGGGGAGAACGTAGTAGATTATGGTGATGAAGAGCTGGGGAATTGTGTTGCCATTGAGAAAGATCATGATTGCTTGGTTGAGGGCTTCGATCTTGGCTAAGACGCTGTTTCCTTCGAGGGTGGCGTGCCCATGTCGAAGTGGACCAAGAGGATGCATGACTTCTCCATGACCAAAGTGTGTTGAGGGAGCAGTGGGAGATTAAGAAGAAGAAGAATAAGATATGCACCTTCGCTGACCTATCACCTTCGTCGACGTCGACGTCATCGTCGGCCTCGTCGAGATCGAGATCGAGGCTTGGAGGTCATAATAACTCGCCGCCGACCATCTAGACAAAAAACCAGAGCTGAAAGTCGTGCGCTGGCAGAGAGAGTGAAAGGAGAATGATGAGTGGCAGTAACTGTAGTTTATTAATTAGGCTGAGGGTAATGTTGTCATTTTATTTTAAATTGTGTTAGTGAGAATAAAAATTTGTTGTTGGGGTGAGTGGGTTAATTTTAACCCATTTTGGTGCTTTGGGTCAAGGACCCTTTTTAATAATATGTGTAATGTATAAGTTCATTCCTTCGAGTGTCGAACAGCTTCTATGACCCACAAAAGCAGGTTCTATGATGACTATGTACCCCATAGAAACTTGGATTTAATTTGATGAACTGCCCAAATATATGTTGACATTCAACCAATACGTATAATTAAGAATTTGGCTCCTCTAAGGTAAGAAGGCAATAAAGTTACATCAAGTTCATAAAATCTAAATACTTCACATGATCTAAGGGTCTTAACAGTTGGCATCTCACTCTACCACCCATTTTTGAAATTCTAGTCTGAAAAAAAGGTAGGAATTTGACGTGATTTTAAAGCATAGGTTCTTTCACTATGCTACAACACTGCGTTTGCTCTCTCTCTGTGCTTCCATGGATACTCGTCCATAGTTGAACAAATATCATTGATGTTCAAATATTATGAAAGTATAATTATGAACATGTTGCAGTTAATCTAGTTTTGGTGTGACTGCTCTAAACAGGAATATGAATAGTTATGTAATAGGGAAAGTATATTTAGTCATAAATTTTGTTATAGCATTTTAATATTTTATTTATTATTTATTATTGAAATTAAATTTGGGTGAATTAATTTGTGTCTTTAAATTCAGAATTTATTTTGAATTTTATTTGTAACTCATGGTGGTTTATTTTGAT
Organism: Rosa rugosa; assembly: GCF_958449725.1. Lineage (NCBI taxonomy): Eukaryota > Viridiplantae > Streptophyta > Magnoliopsida > Rosales > Rosaceae > Rosa > Rosa rugosa. The sequence goes on along the minus strand of NC_084821.1, from coordinate 17,639,103 downwards.
TTATTTTGTGTTTTTATTTCTTGTAACTTATGGCATTTGGTTACTGCCCTATTTATTGTAGGGAGTGTCATAAGAGCTTATAAATACCAGCATTTGTTGCATGCTCAACCATATCCCTACTTTTACGTAATATTATTACGAAACACTATTATTCACCCATTAACTTTCTTTCCAAAATTCCCCAAAGTGCCTTGTGTATTTTTTTTGACTAAAGAAATGTGTTTGTTTAGTGGAGCTTTGGGTTCCTCCAATTTGTGCAGATTGGTGTGAGCCGTACAACTTCATGTTGGGCTGCTGTATCCTGGAGGGGACAAGTCAAGAGATTTTTGGTGCACCGGTATTGTTCCATAGAGGGCTTGAATCTCCTTAACGAGAGTGAGATACTCGAACCTCAACCTTTTCTCAACGAGTTTCACAAAGAGAAATTATAATTTTTATTGTAATTTCACTAACAGATTTTCTATCCATATTCTGAAGAGGATTCCTTGTTGTATTAGTTTTAGATTCTATGTAGTCTTTGTACTCTTGTCCCTATATAAAAGACAAATTATTAATGAAGAAGTACACCTTATTCTCTTTCAAATTTTCTCATTGTAGAACACCTTATCAGCACAAACCCTAAACCGAGCACTAAAAATCCTAAAAATTCGTAAAACCCTAAATCTCGAAATCAGCATCGTGCTCGCCCTCCTTCTAGCTTCCTAGCACCCTCTATGCTTCTCTTGGGGGACTCTGCCTACTTTGTGCGCCTCCTTTAACACGCTCAAGCATGCTCAGCGCACCTGCAGCCTCCTGCCAGCTCTTTCACGGGCCCAGCCACAAGGTTCTTCAAATTGCATAGCGCGCAAGAAATAAAGCTTTGAAAAATCAAGTAAATTTTTATAAAGGTTCCTACTTTCTTACATTTCTACTTTCCTCACTCGGAGATTCTAATATCCCTTGCCTACACACCCACCTTTCTATCAAGTGGGATTCAAGCTAAACTGTGTGGTTCGTGCTGCTTTGAACTTCAGTTAGTCGAAGCCTTGAACAATTTTTGTTCCCGACTATTAAGAAACGTCAATGTACTTCGGAAAATTACAATGTCTTGCCGATAGTGCGACTACACACACTATCTCTGAAATAGGCAACTATTTTTGGAGATGTTGCCTACACATTCCTCTATGAAAACTATGGCAGGTCCATCAAACCTTGTCCTTTGTCGTGGAAAGGCCCAATTTGCTTTGCCCAACGACACCATACTTACCATCATAGAGGCTTTCTACACTCCTCAGACCAGAAAAACTTTTTGAGCTTTAGACATATTTGAGCCGACGGATTTCATGCAGAAACGCATTATGAGAATGGGAAAGAATTCATTTGCTTCACTTCTAATGATTACGATAGTAAACGCATCTTAGAGAAGCTTATGTATCTCCTTAGCAGGCTACATGTCACAACTATTAGAGCCATTGAATCCAATAATGTTATAAGAGATATCTTGTACTCCAATACATATTCGCTTCGGCATGATAGATTAGGTCATCTAAGTCATGATATGATGACCTGTATACTCAAAACTTCACACTGGCATCCTATTTTACAAGTTACACAAAGCAAGAATCGTATGACGATTCCTAAAACCACAAAATGTGGTCCCATGCTTCAGTTGATAGCAACCAGCCAATAACAAGCTGCTGGCCTCCAAGCAGCTATTGTCGCCATTGCCACCGGCCAGTTGCTGTTGTCTCCGCTGCTTCTTCTCGGCCAACAGGTGTGTGGTGCCTTGGAAATTACTTATGCCTCTTCGGCTCAACCGACTTCCTCAATGGTTAGCACCAAGGCCCGTATCTCGTTTTGAAAAGTCTATTCCTTAGGGAAATTAATCCAAGACCGTTCTATGCAAAGGATTCGAAAAACTCCTCACATTCTTACAAAGAATCCAAAGGGATATTCGTGGACCTATCTAACTAACTTGCAAACCATTTAGGTATTTTATGGTGTTGGTTGACACGTCAAAATGCGGTTCACATGTCGCGCTCTTATCCACTACTGTAACGCCCCAAGCTGCACCTCACCAGCTTAAGCTCGTTACAGTGCCGCGAGTCTCTAAAACATAAACCGAACGCTCGGCTTACATCCTAGAAAGCCGCTAGGCATTTTATTTGAAAAACTTTTTGTATAAACACAGCGGAAGCTACAAATATTTCTGAGGTGAAAATCCTTGAGTTGCTAAAAATCATTTCAACTACAATCTAAATTTCTAGCCCAAATTATTCCATTACAAGCCCACCACCCGGATTATCTGATTAAGTCGATTAGACTCGATAATGCTGGAGAGTTTACATCAAAAAATTTATATGATTATTACATGTTCATTGGGATTAACATTGAACATCTGATTCCCCATGTTCACACCTAAAATTGTCTCACTTAAGCCACCATTAAACGGTCACAAATGGTCACTTAAATGTTGGTTATGCACACCAACCTTCTGATTTCTGCATGGAGCTAAGAAATATGCTCACAGCTATACTCATTCCTTTGAGGCCTATTGTCACCCAACCTTTTTATGTGTCATATAAGTGACTGGGTATGAGCCTAACATCTTGCATTTATGCATATTTGGGTGAGCGATTTATGTGCCAATTGCACTGCCACAAGGTACCAAATTGGGCCCTTAATGAAGAATGAGTATATATGTTGGATATGATTCTTCTTTAATCATTCACCACTTAGAACCCTTGACATGCGATCTCTTTACGGCAGGATTTGCGGATTGTCACTTTGATGAAATAGTCTTTCCATCGTTAGGGGGATATAAGAACGTTAATGTTCAATAAGAACGGCATGAATTGTCATAGTCTATCCCCACTTTATCTCATCCTAATCTCTGAACCGCACTTTCTGAAACTAAAGTGTGGCGAATTATCGATCTTCAAAATGTAGCTAAATCATTAGCTGATGCATTTTGTGACATCGTAAAGTGACGAGATCACACATACCTAGTGCAAACGTGCCTTCAAGGATAGACGGCCAAACCTCAAGATGTAGTGTTGTCTTAGAAGGAGCCGGGTACGGTGACGCCGCCCATGACAGTGGTGTGGCGGCCAATGAGACCACGGCTTCCGTAAGGAAAAGTTGGAGATTTTTGGGTTTTATGGAATATTGTCCGAGAAAAAAGGTAAATTCGGCATAAACCAATCCATTAAACACCAATGTTCAAAATCCATCCTATGATAATACTCAGGATTATGGTTATGTCCAAGAGACATCGTTGGAGGACGCTTTAACGTTAGAATCGATTCCTGAAAATAAAGAGATCTTTGTTATTTACACTTGTGTGAATGGAACATGGAATCAAAATGCAATCATCATTGATGATATATTCGCATACTTTGTTGCGCGCGAAATCATTGAGTCTAATGATATCGAACCCCGCTCCGTTAATGAATGCCAAAGCAGAGCAGATTGGCCTAAATGGAAAGATGTGATCTAGGCTGAGCTAGATTAGCTAACAAAGAGGAAGGTTTTTGGGTCAATGCTACGAACACCTCCAAATATTAAACCCGTTGGAAATAAATGGGTCTTCGTTAGAAAACATAATGAGAAAACGAGGTTATGAATAAAGCCTGTCTCGTGGCGCAAGGATTCTCTCTCAAGGCCTGGGCATCGTCTATGAGAAGACATATTCTCTCGTAATGAACGTTATAACATTCCGCTACCTTATCAGCTTGATAGTTTCCAAAAAAACTGAAAATTCAGCTTATGGACGTGGTTACCACAAATCTCTATGGGGATATATATATATATATATATATAAAGGTTCCTGATGGACTTCAACAACCGAAACAACTAGTTCTTGGCCACGGAGCTCCTTTTTGATTAGATTGAAAAGCTCACTTTACGGAATAAAGCAATCCGGATGGATGTGGTATAATTGCCTAAGTGAATACTTGATCAGAAATGGATATGTCAACAATGAATTATGTCCATGTGTTTTCATTAAGAGGAAAAGTTTCGGATTTGCTATTGTTGCGATATATGTCAATGATATGAACCTAATTGGAACTCTAGAAGAGTTAAAGGAAACCACAGAGTACCTGAAATCTGAATTCAAGATGAAAGATCTTGGGAAAATACGGTTTTGCCTTGAAATATAACTCGAGCATCATGCCGATGAAACTTTACTTCATCAATCAGCCTACACACAAAAGAAGCTTAGGCGCTTTAATGAAGATAAAGTCAAACCTAGTAGCATGCCCCATGATTGTCCGAAGTCTTGATCCTGAAAAGGATCCATTTCGTTTCAAAGAAGATGATGAAGATATGCTAGAGGCCGAAGTGCCCTATCTAAGTGCAGTAGGTGCATTATTATACTTAGCATAATACACAAGACTAGATATCTCATTCATGGTGAACTTGTTAGCTAATTATAGCCGTGCGCCAACGTGTCGCCATTGGATTGGCATACAAAAACATCTTTCAATACCTAAGAGATACGATATATACATGCATATTTTATCCCTACAGAGAAAGAATAGATTTTGATCGTTATGTGATGGACTCGAACTCCAGACATAGAAGCACTGCGGCCGCTGGATGGAAGTCCCCCACTTTCGGTAGAACCATCAGTACCGTCGTCTGCAGGTGTACCACCGCTGCTACCTTCCCCAATTGAAATCCTCGTGATGTTCTTATGGATTGCTGATGTTTGACCTGCACAAAGGTCATTCCCAAACTGGTTATGTATTTACCATGGAAAACATCGCGATATCATAGAAGTCTACTAAACATACCATTGTCTCTTGTTCTTCGAATTATTCAGAGATTATTGCTCTTTACGAAATAGTTCCTAAATGTATATGGCTTAGATCCATAATTATTCATATTTAAAGTACATGTGGTTTGAAGTTAACCACAAATTAACCTACGTGCATATATGAGAATAATGTAGCTTGCATTGAACAAATGAAGTAAGGTTTCATCAAAGGCAACAACACAGCATAATCTCTAATGTTCTTTTATAATCAACAACATCAAGTCTTCCTCAATATCGAAAAGAATCATGTCTGATCTGAGGATAATGTGGCAGATTTATTTACTAAGTCATTGTCCAAGACCACATTCGAGAAACATGTGCATAGCGTTGGTCTATGAAAATTATCCGATCTCTCATGCTTGTAGAAATCAGGAGGAGACATTGACATCATGGGAGGTTTGATACCTACATGGTATTCTCAAAATGTGAGGTTATTTTTATCCCAAAGAGTTTTTGTTACTCGGCATGGTTTTTAACGAGACAACGTGAAAAGTGTCATCGTCATTACATGATGTCACGTTTGGACTCACAAGAAGGAGTGTTGCAATTAACCTAGTTTTGGTGTGACTTGTTCAAATAGGAATATGAATCCTTATGTGATAGTGAAATTATATTTAGTCAAAGATTTCCTATCCATATTCTGAATAGGATTCCTTGTTGTATTAGATTTAGATTTTATGTAATCTTTGTACTCTTGTCCCTATATAAAAGGTCTATTATCAATGAAGAAGTATGTATTATTCTCTCTCAAATTTCCTCATTCTACAATAGAACACGATTAGGTAGTCAATGCAAGGTGTGGGTCATTGCTAACCAAGGATATTTAATCGATTTGGGGTTTCATAAATCTTGTTATTGATACGTGTGGTTTGTCCACACCTTTGAAAAATTAACTTTGAGGGTTTAAAGTTTTCTTATTGGAATTTGAAACAGATGCAATTGAATGATTAAAAGCTTTTCTTTTCTCTAGCCATGGACAGGTTTCCATGGAAGCATAGAGAAGCAGTAAACACATATGCAACACAGATAAAAAAATTTGACGCACAAGATCACGTCAAATCCCTAAGTTTCTTCTTCTTCTTCTTCTTCTTTGGATTGGGTTAACGACAAGTTAACAAATTTAACTAAAATTCCAATGGTTTAGTGAGGTGTCAACACTTAAGACCTTTAGATTATGTGAAGTATCAAGATTTTATAAACTTGACGTAACTTTACACATTTCTCAATTTAGAAGAGCTGCATGGATCCATTATCTTCTTCATTTCTATTTTTTTTCGAGTCAAATTAACTTATTTAATGTGCAATGCAATGTAATGGCTCACCTAAACTAATAGCAAGAAAAAGTTGTTATAGGAGCTACATCACAAGAACACATCCATAGCAAATCATCTTCTAAAACTACGTCAAAAACAAAGGGAAAAAAAAAAACTGAAAAACTTGAATGAGATAAAAGAAAAAAAATGAATCTTCTATTGTCATTCCTTAGCTGGGTTTGGACCAGCAGAATTGTCAAGCTGCTGATCATATGGCTTCTTTGGCTCGCAGGAGGATGTCCCCTTTAGACTGGGCTCTTCATCCACCTTCTACTCAAGGGCGGATCTACATACAAGCTTGGTTGGGCTCAAGCCCACCGAAGATTTTTAGAATAAATCACTGAGTATATGTAATATGTATGTATGTTAAGGACTTGCAGGCTTGGTTTAGTGTTTTAACTAATACCAAGCCCGTTCGAATCACATAAATAGCATTTCTTTAGCTTGATTTCTTCTAAATGTTTTTTTTTTTACCTCTTTCTCCCAATGTATGCTGGGCTCGAAGTTGGATGCCCAATAAACTTTGTATTTTCTTGATTTCTTCTAAATGTTTTTTTTTTCTTTCTCCCAATGCATGCTGGGCTCGAAGTTAAAGGCCCAATAAACTTCCTATATTCTTGATTTCTTCTAAATGATTTTTTTTTCTTTCTCCCTTGTGTGTGGCTTTGGATCTATTTGGTCTTTAAGGCCTTCATTGTGTGTGTATTTGGATCTAATTGGTATTTAGGTTTGTACTTTTTTGTGTACTTTGAGCTTGCATTCTTTTGTGGATGTTAGGTCTTTTTTTTTTGCATTAGTTTTAATTAAGTTAATTTCTCAATCTCACAGTTATTTTATTTAATAAAAAATGATTCCAAAAAAAAATTCTTTTCGGTAATTGATTAAATAGTAGTTTTAGCATCTTAATAAAGTATATATCATATATATATACACACACACACTAGCATTATGCTAAATTTTTCTATCACTACGGTCAAAAAAAAAAATCAAGGTCACTTGGTTTTGAATCCTGGATCCGCCACTGCTTCTACTTTCACTCGTATTTTACTTTATGATGCTGGACCTGCTCCTACTTAATTTCCCATTAATCAGGCTCTGCAGTTTATTCTGTTTCTATTAGGTGAGGAGCTCTCCTTTTCAGTCTGTTTTTAGGTTTCAGTTTGTTTCGTTGTTGCATGTTAGTCTCTTTTCTTGTTGTCAATGCAAGGTTTTACTAGACCAGAAGAGAGAGAGACAGAGAGACAGAGAGAGACAGAAGAAGCCGAAAGTTATGCTCATTAGGTTATCAGATTTACACGCAATATAAGACACCATTGAGATGTGAACATATCATGGACTTAGTGGACGTTGTTTGTACTTTATACAGCGGAGAGATAAGCTCATCTTTGATTTCTTGCTTTCCAAGTTTTTTAATCATAGCTGAGTCACTTTTTCCCGCGCATTAGATAACACTTTAGAGCCATTGACGTGAACATGTAAGACTTTAGCAACAAAATTATGCAATGTATTTGATACTTCGTGCTTGCTTATGCAAGCCTAATCCATACTACTGAGGTCATTGCTTGCCTAAGCCCTCATGTGTCTAGCAGTGTTCTCCTCATTTTTCTCTAGAAGCTTTATGGTATCGCCACCACATTAGCCTGATGTTGACATTTTCAGAAGGATCATCATCAGAGTTCATCCAAATGCCTGATAATAGGTGACTACCTCAATTTGTAGCAATCTTATAAATGATACAACAAGCAGCTAGCTGAGCAATAACAAAACAGAAAAGTAAATTAATCGGCAGCAACCCTATTCTAGTTTTGTGTCTTTGATATCGGGTAAAAGTTTTTGCAGGACTACATTAGGATTAACCAAGTTGTAGGCATGTAGCCCAGCTAGGTGGCCATTTTGGAAATGAAAAATTCAGTGCATAATTTTACTCATATCAACAATTAGCCCACCCTCTTTCACATAGATTTAGCCCTACAAAACTAAGAATTTGAACTTGTCTAGTTTCATCACCACATTTGCACCAAATACATTGTTGATTTTGGCTAGCACAACTGATGATCAAACCATGCTCTCACCAATGATACCGGTGCGGTATCGAGTACTTACTGTACTTTGGTGCCGAAAGTCTCTACCTGATAGCTAAAAAATTAAAGCTGAGTAAATTTTTCTTATTCACTCTTAAGTTTTTTTTATTGTAGCAAGAATCTCCCACTGAAGATTAAGTTACTCTAAATTGCTTAACACGAGTCACAAAGATGACTACCGTTTCTACTGAACAGCGGTTAATATCTAATTAGTTACCTAAGCTATACTACTCAGAAAGCTACGAAATTTTACAGGTGTATACTAGAAACAGAAGGAAACTAGCACACAATTTTTAGAATTTTTGGAGTTGATTTTCTATTTTAATAAAATACGAGAAGACAAAAAAAGAGAAAATCAGATCTTGAGAGTTGTAATTTTGTAAAAGGGGTGAAATTTGCACACCCCATATTACAATCTGCACTCCCACTATTAATTTTAATATTTTTATATGTTCTCTACATATGTCTTTCCGATATTACCCTTACATATTACAACATTTTTCTTCAGTCTCTCTCTCTCTCTCTCTCTCTCGTATACTCTTACTTTCAGAGGAAAGAATCGTAGTGAAGCTAGAGATATGAATTTATACAACTTGCCAAACGTTTGGCGGAAGCGGCAACGATGGAAACGTAATTGTGGTCGGTGGAGGACTGGAGGAGTAGGGTGACTTGAAGCAGAAGCCGCCGCCGTGGAGGTAGAGGAGGAGGGGGAGCTTCCGGGTCGGGTCGGTGGATTTGGGTAGGAATATGCCGGCCGAGATGGGTGGGTCTGTTGAGATGGTGACGTCTTTGGATCGCCCCGGTGGGATTTTGTCAATGGGGGATGGGTTCGGTGGATGGTGTTGTCCTTGTTGATGTGGAAGAAGAGGAACTCGTGTTAGACGTCGGAGTGACGTCGGAGGAACTTCGTACCCTCGCCGAAGACCTGAGAGAATTTTCAATAGAGAGGTGCCAGTGGAGGGCCCCCCAGAGTTGCTGCGACGATCTCATCAGCACCGTTCATTTCTTCCTCTCACTAATTCGTTCACAGACCAAAAAAAGGGGGAAATCAAAAGAACCTAGATTGAAGCAAAACCCAAAATCTGACGAATCCAATCATCGCATCGAAGATCGCTTTCTGGGTTTACAAGATCACCGAGAGTTCTCAAAAACCCATCTCCAAAACTGAGAATCACAATTGCAATGGTGTCTGCTGATTTTCCAATTCAACAATATTTGAGCATCGAACGCACACCAAAGACTCTCTCTTTCTCTCTCTATCTACTACAGGGGAGCTTCCTCTCTCTCTCTCTCTCTATCTACTACAGGGGAGCTCTCTCTCTCTCTCTCTCTCTCTCTCTCTCTCTCTCTCTCTCTCTCTCTCTCTCTCTCTCTCTCTCTCTCTCTCTCGTGTTAGACGTCGGAGTTGATCAAGTCATGGTATGTGGGAAGATGATATATTTGCAGGGGTTTCTCTTCTGCCTTCAAGAGTAAAAAGAAGCTCAATAAAACCACTGAAAGGAAGTTGATCGAGAAGTAATGGTTCCTTTGTGAATGGTGGTTTGGATAATGGAAAATTTTGAAAGATTTGGTGTAGAATTTTGGTATCAATTTAGAAGATTTGTGTTTTAAAATTGGGTATCAATCCTACTTTCATTGTGTTCATTGGGGGATCAATCTGAATATGGGCAGTTTAATTTTGGAGAGTGATGATCCGGTAGGTGAAAAGACCAGTGTGTGTGTGTGTGTGTCTTGAAAGCTGAGAATAAGGGCAAATGTGGGATAGTATAATAAAAAGGTGGAAATGCAAGCAAAAAATATTAAACAAATACAAAGGGAGTGCAGATTGTAATATGGGGTGTGCAAATTTCACCCCCCCCCCCTTTTGTAATCAATATGATATATATAGCTAGTTAGGAAATCCACCCCTGACAATCAACATATGATATTTTGTTTAACCCTATTCTTTTTAATCTAGATGAAGATGCTCAGGTTGGCTCGATACACTTGAACACAATGTATTACCCTTTTTTACAGTGTACGCTAGGTAGGAAATGCTATACACCTAGTCTATTTCCTAGTCAATTGAGATTCTGGGAACATGGAAGATTGCTGCAACTGAACCCCATCGATGAACAACAACCAAACAATAAATCCAGAAATTTGGTAGCCTTATGACCACGTTTGGCGACCAAGATAGGAATTGATTAGGATAAATAATTGGATTAGATTGGAATAAGTTGGATTGGAGAAGAAATCTTAAACCTTATACTTTGTTCGTTACACTAGATTTTGAATTGGATTGGAACTGAAACTCTATCCATTTCAGAAGAACAAAAACAAAACTGAAAACAAAATATTTATAAAGAAACATTGAAGCTCAAAGTCTCAGACGAGAGGGAGAGAGAATTTCATTTCATTTTGAGATAAATATTCCATTGATGACGTAATACAAATTGCAGGAAAGGAGATTGCATCTACTCATGAATGGAGCATGAGCTTAAGTTTTGCATCGGCAATCGGAGATGACCGGAGAATAAAAACATAGCTATAATAGAGGTCGGAGAAGGCCGAAAATTGCTCGGAGATTGCAAAATTTAGCCGAAGAGTTCTTAAGGAAACAAAAATTGTAGAGATCAAATTCACAACGACCAATCATTTTGAGGTTCCTCCCTATGAGGACGTAATGATGTTTTGGGAACCAATAATTAAGATGCAAGAGGAGGACAATGTCGTCAGACTTGGTTGGAGATGTCTGAGTTTTGCTGACTATGGTTGGAATTAACTGGAATTTGCCGCCGAAGATGGGATGAAGATGAAGGCTGGTTGTTGTTGTTGGCGCGTATATGTTTTGCGATAAGGTTACTGTCTGTCAAATTCTACATCTGTGATACCCCAGAAAGTCGTTATTAATTTCTGATGATTTTTCAAAAATTATTAAGTTGGTGGCCATGACGATTACATGGTTTGAGGGAGAGTAGAATTATTTTCGAACGAATAATTACTCAGAATGCGTCGTTTTCAGGAGCTCAAAGGTTGACTTTTTATTTGTTGAGTTTCTCCGAAAACTTCCGTCACGAAATTCGTAGAGCATGTCGGTACGAGTTTGTGGACTTGTAATATGCGTAAATCGGAGATCGTATGATACGCTTAAATCGGAGATTGTATGATGAGAAAGTTATGGTCAGCGGAAGTTATTTCTATTTTCATAAATTTTCCTATAAATAGAGTTTTTCCAGAAATTTTTTATAATTTCTAAAATTTTCAAATTGGGAAACTTCTCCCTTCCTTTTCTCTCTCGGCCGAAACCCTAATTCTCCCCAGAAAACCTGGTGAACTGGCTCGTATCCGACTGATCCGACTCGGTGGTATCTTTTGATTCCTGTGACTTCCGGCAGCAGGACCAACCTAGAATTGATCGCCACCACCTCGCCGTCAATTTCCACCAACCAATTGCCCCGGGAAACCACTGAGCATGGTAGATCGAAGCCCGACAGTGGGCGACGGCGGTCTGCCAATTCCCACAACGATAGGGCTCGAAATTATCCACGTTTTGACACTCTCTTCTTGCTGATTCCAACCATATTGCTATAGTAGGTTTAATAACCTAACTGCACTTGTTAGTTTTCCACTGTGTAATGAGTGTAGTGTGGGCGTTTACTTATTGATTTGATATTTCAGTTGAATTTATAAACTTTGTGTAATGTAATATGTGACTCTAAAAAATGAGTCTATATTCACATTGTGGAATAGTGTTGGTTGCCTTTGTTTAAAGGAAAATTTTCACAGGTATTTAGTGTTAATGTTCGAACCATCACGTCCGGAGCACTTGTGTTTGATTTAATCGTATTATTATTTGTGATTGAAAATCAGGGCGTGACAATATCCACTTCTTATCTCACCTATTCAACGAGGTTAGATATCCTACTCTGATGGGAATTGAAATTTCCAATCCATAGAAATCTAGATTGCCAAACATGTGAAACAACTAGACATGAAATTTTTAATCTTTATCAGGCCGCTTAACCGGGCAAACAAACGCACTCTATCTGGCTTGATTTAGCAGACATACCAATCAATGAGTTGGGAACGAATCTGGATCATGCGATTCTCTGATTCAAAACCCCAAGAAGAAGAAGAAAGAAGAAGAAGAAGAAGAAGAAGACCGCTTAACCTGGCAAACAAACTCACTCTATCTGGCTTGATTTAGCAGACATACCAATCAATGAGTTGGGAACGAATCTGGATCATGCGAATTTCTGATTCAAACCCCCAAAACCCCAAGAAGAAGAAGAAGAAGAAGAAGAAGAGGGTAAATTGGTCAGTTACCCTTACCCTTTTTTGGTCTCCACGTGCTTGTCACGGAGCCGTCACGGAAATTGGATGGAGGCATATCGTCGATATCAAAATATGACTTCAGGTATTACATTGGCAGAGTTGTGAGTGTGAGTATCAAATCGACCTTCGCACCAAAATTAAGAGACTGATGGTGAATTTTTCTCTGAATTAAATGGTACATTAATGAGACTACCTCGATTTAGAGATAGACTAATTCAAGCTAGTCTACTTATTCATGAAGTCAATCTACCTATATATTAAATCTAGTCTACTTGATGTATTAATATATTAATGTACTATAGAATTTTTCTAATTAAATGAATATATATTTTTTTAATTTTTTATTTGGTTGGGTATATGTTCATTTTGAGGGGCTGCTTCCAGATCCTAAAGCAGAATTAGTGCACGGAGCTGACAGCTGACTATTTGGGACAATAAGCCTTATAATCAACTAGTTTCTCACTTTGTGGCTGCTGGCCTCTATTTGTCAATAATACAATAGCGTTAGTCGGTGCTCTATCTATCCATTTGTTCATAAAGTTTAGGGCATTGACTTGACTTGACTCACAAGATTAAATTCATCACCATCTATTTCCTGATAATTGAAAGCAAATAATAAACAAGATTCTACAGGATCACTTTTATTACCCCATTAGGAATATGTATGCATGTTTGTCCTAATTTCACACCATCTTTGTGACAACTTCTCATCTCATAGTACGTGATTGGACATTGACCATCACCCCCAACAACAAAACTATAATTTCTATCATTAGATGGGAACAACTTTAGATCCATAATAAATTAAATAACCTTTCAAAAAAAAAAATTAAATAAAAAAATTTCAGTTGAGATATGAGAATAAACTAAATATTTTAAGCAATTCTACACCACACCTTATTATTTCGCTCTTTCAATTCTTGTTCAAAATATACTTCAGTTATGCTTCAATCCTAAAGTCTGATTTTAGAGTACAAATTTATTTGTAGTGTGGGAATGGATGCGGCTACAATTAATAAAAAAAAAAAATGATAAAATTTCAAGTAATCACAATACTTCTTAAATCGTAACAACTATAAATGAAAATAGCATAAATATTAAAAAAAAACATAATTACAAATTTATATATATTACACCTGAAGAACCAAAGATACAAACCCAAAACTCATAAAACACACAAATTGCCTCTTCCAAATGTGATTCCTCTCTAAAACTCGCCGAAACAACGATGGAAGGGGGTTTTTTATTTTTTTTTCTGCAGACTCTTTCTTTTTCCTTTTTGTCCCAACAAAAACTGACAATAATAGGAAGACCAATATACCTATAAGACTGTAATCGAAAAAACATATCTATAAGACATTTTCATATCAGATGAGCTTATATGGGGCCACTGTGTTCTGCAAAACTGACCCAAAAAATGAGTTTTGCAGGAACCTAATCAACACCCATGACCCATATTTGATTTCTACATCTAAAAACCAAATAACACACTTTTAGTCTAGACACCTACTGAAAAACACAGCTGAAGTTGAAGATCTGGCTCAAAATGGCAGAAATCAAGAGCTTCAATAGATAACAAGGATATGCTGCAAAACCCAATTCAGAGAACCGGGCTTGCAATGAGAGTGTTGCGTTCTGACATGTTGGTGGTGAGCCATGTCTGTCAAACATTGGGGCTGCCATAGGAGTTGTAGCCACTGAGTGGTGGTGTTGGAGAGGCAGAGCCTCCACCACCTTCAGCGGCTATCTTTTTGAGCTTGAACATGGAGACCACAGCTTTGAACATGTTTCCGAGAATCCGAGCCTTGATTTTGCCCCTCTTTGTTGGTGGAAGGCCAGTGGTTTTCTTCTTTTGAGGTTTTAGAGAAGCGGTTGCCATGGTAGGTGTGAGAAGAAGACAGAGTGAACAGAGCAAGGAAGTGGTTTTGGAATTTTTAGAACGGAAACGATGTGGAGACTGGAGAGAAGAAGATGGAGTTAGTAAGAGAAGCAGAAGAGGATTTTAAAGAGAAGTATGAGAAAATCTAAATGAAGTTGCTGAGCAATGATTTGCTAAGGAGAACTCAGAACTGTGTGAAGAAGAAACAGAGAGAGCAGGGACTCGGTCTCTGTTTCCAGCAGAGACAGTGGTCACAAAAGAGAAGCAAAAGGAATGAAGGTGGATGATATGGCCATGGGCTGTGAGCTTTATATTTATAGAGATCCCAAACAAGAATATTCTCTTCTCATTTGCTTTCATTCATCGGTTTGGATTTCGCCCAAAGAAGAAAATGCTTTGGCTTTTGAATATTTGCGCAAAGAAACATCCGGATATGGATATAGAGAGTGATATGACACATCAAAAATGCAAACCATACATTTTACCAAGTCTTGAATGCTCAAATCATATGATACCGGAGTATGTTATTTCACTTATTTGTGTAATAGGTAATTCAAAATCTTACCGCATACATGTTATGAGAAAAAGATGAATAGGAACGAAATTATAAAAACAAAAGTTATGAAAAAGAAATTTATCTTCATTGTAAATTTGTAAGATTCATCGATGAATATGGATGTTGTTTAACTTATTTCATTTTAATAATTGTTCTATTTCCTTTAATGGATTTTAATCCCAACATTTGGTATCATATCCTTCAATCCAATATGGGCGTGGTGTAGTTTGCTCCCGATGATCCCTTAACACTAAACATTTTTATCTATTTTCACCTACTTTTAAGTTGAATGCTGCTACCATAAAATTTGGGGTATCTCTATTCAAATCCAGAAAAATGGACCTTATTCAACGTTTTGTTGTGTTCTATATGGCATTACTGTGTACAGTTGGTTGTACTTTTTGATGCTGGAGGACAAGAATATTTTCTTTTCTCCTAAAAAAAAAAAAAAAATCTTTTTCTTGTTGTGCAAGACTGCAAGGTTTCTATCGTAGCCGAGTCACTCTTTTTTTTTTTTTTTTTTTTTTTTCAGATTGTCCTTTCCAGTTTCCAGCTAGCATTCTCACAAGTTCACTCTTTTAAATTCTTGATGTGGATAACACAAACCAATAGGTTTATAGCACACATACACCTGTAATAAATGCTTGCACCAACGAGTAACTAGGGCTTGACTCTTCCATCATACCAATACCTCACTGCTGACCTAATTAATCCTTCTTAATTAAGGTCTCTGCTGGTCTTCTGCTCTACTTAATCCTCTGTTCTTTTGAAACTTGGAACTAATGCATGTTTTATGGGAATGATGTCCAAGTCTAGAAGCCATAGTTTATCAATCGTCACCACCAGCTGGAAACAGCTCTGTATATAACACATTTTTTTGACAACTAAGCATATTCAGCTTCCAGGAAATTACGTAGTAATATCAGGGTAGCTGCCTTCTTTGCCGTGCGATATTTAATTCCAGTATCCCACTTTGATTCGTATGATAGTAAGTGAGAAAAGTATTACTTAAAAAATGGATGGGTTACTCTTTGTTGCCACCTATAACTACCATTATTTAAGTCAACACTATGCAGCCATCTATTGGATCAGATGACAATGATGGGTCTCTTTGTCCTTTTTATCGATCCTATTTATTCTGGTGACATTTCTTCTTTCAAACAAACTAGAATTAGGGCAAGTTTTAACATATATGAGTTGCGGCTAGAATGGGATACGAAAAACGCATCATGCTTGAAGATGGTATATATTGTTACATTTACTCTGAAATAATTTTGAAGATGGTATATATTGTTATATTGTTATATTGAAGATGGTATATATTTTAACGAGGATCGACAACATACGGCCGAAATTTAATATGCATCATCTAGATGTATATATGGCATTTATTGCCGAATTTGGTGCGTGCACAATCCCTTTCTTTAAGCCATATCTTCATGAAGGCGGCAAAGAGTCAAGCCGCCTATGGTCGTGCACAATCCCTTTCCTATGGTCGGTCGCATGATGCTCCCCCAGATCCCAACCCTCAATGCACCTTTTTGGGTCCCCCAAGGCCCCAACCATAAACAAACGCTCTATAATTTTGCTGCCGCTGCTGCAGTATCTATAGTTTAAACAAAGACAAACGTACGTACCTATAATTTTCCGGCAGCAACAGTATAAGAGTAATAATAGAATCTTCTTTGATCTAGTCGAATTAAAAAAAAAAAAACGCAACAAGAAGCAAAGGAGTTGCAGCAACTGAAGCCTAACTATGAGTGGGAGGGATGATGGTGTAGTCGCTCGAGATCACGTGGGTTCAGTTTTAAGGGATTGTGTTCTCTAAAGTTGAACATGTCTCGAATCTTAGACAAGGGGAGAACCTTGGTGGTCGCATTGCTTCAAGGCTTAAGCAGAGTTTGCGATCACTCGTTCCTTACTTGTTCTAATGCTAGTAAATTGAGCTTGTTATTGATTAGGGGTTTAGCTCCGGTTCATTTTGAGTGTGACTCATAGTGGTTAAAAGCTCGCAATCTTGTCTTAATTGCTTGGGTCCCGTATATGAAAATATTTGTCATATCATTTTTTTTTTTTGAGGTATTTTATTCGGCACATTTGTCATTAACATAAGATAGTGTCTCACTATTTTTTTTTTTTATGACATGGTGTCTCATTATTTGTTACGGTAGGGTCTGTATGATCCATCTGTCCTTTATGCGTTCAATGTATTCCCTGTTGTTATAATTGATCTCTTCCTCGAGAATTGTATTTGATATATCCTCAACATAAGAAATCAAAGTTCTCTATTCTTAATGATTGGTGCACCAAGACTTTTTACCCAAGCTGAGCAACAAATTTAAAAGTCAAGCATTAGAGTTTTCCAAAGTCCGCAATTTGCATTGAGTTGACATAAACTTCTGGAGTGTGTGAAATAGAAATAGATCTCCTCTCTAGGTAGCTGATCCCATTTTACCTCTTCTCCCACTAATTAAGAAAAACTAGGAAAGCGACTCTAATAGTATAGATGCTTAGTACTTAGCATCCACACATTTTTTCAGTCGGCTTGTTAATGTAACAAACCTTTTTCTTGGCTTGACTTGAAGATTTTAGTTTTAAAGGTACATGCATGCACAAAATAGAAGAAAATATTAAGTGCACCGACATGCATCTGTACCAATAAAAATAGATGGTTAAATAAAATTGAGTGCATTTTCTTATTATTTAAAAATTACCTATAAATATTAATTACTGAAATCTGCTGAATTTGTTGGTTCACTACTTCACTTCCACCAACGATGCATTGAATAATTTTCTATATAAGAGATGGAGGACGAATTAAGTACGTACGTGGCTAGAGTTTCCCACACGTATATTCAACAATAAATTCTGACCTGACTCTCATTTCTTCGCGATAAATAATAAAATTGGGGGTTGACACTCGCAGACAGTTACGTACATGCAGAAGATATAGTGTGAACTGTGTGACTGTGCTTGGGTCCCTCGACAGCAATTGATCGAGCAATTAATGGTCCTTTAACTTACCTGGTTTAATTACTTTGTATTGAGACTTTTATGATCATTGGCATTGCGCCCCAACCAAAGAATTATAATTTAATTTGACCATTCAAAAAGCACATATAGTTTTTTGTTCTTTTTATGATCATTGCGCCCCAACCAAAGAATTTTAATTTAATTTGACCATTCAAAAAGCACATATAGTTTTTTGTTCTTTTTATTTACCAAAGTGAATGTGTTTTTCAGAAGAAATCAAAGAAATACTGACACAAGAAGTCGCCAGCAGAGGCCCATTTCTTGTATTTTTTTAATAACAACGCGCTGTTAATAGCTATCAGAAACAGTGATTATAAAGCAATCGCTTCAAGCAATCATTTTGGATGGTCGGCAAGCACTTCAGATTTGTGGGCTTGGTATGCATAACAAAACAAAACAACCTTCTCCAAACTAATAATGAATTATAAATAGTACCCTTAATTCATTTATATCATCTAATTATTAATTTTTTTTTCTTTTTCTTTTTCCTTTTTACTCATATAACAGATTGAAATAACAAATACCGAGTAGTCTGACTGGTTAACAATAATTAGTACCCTTAATTCATTTTATCATCTAATTATTAATTTTTTTTTTGTATCGTCTAATTATTGATTTGAAATACCATTCCATCATCGATCTGCTTTCATTCGTGGAGGGTCGAGCACCCGCCAGCAGATCAGGTCGTTGGATTTATTTGCTTGACTGGGAATACCGCTATATATAGTCAAGCAGTTTCTATAGCAGTTTATATGGTCGGTGACAGATGTTCCCCAATATCCTAACCTTACAGTAATGCAAATCATCACCTAATTTGGGTAAAGGCAAAGGCAAAGGCATCTTTGTATATCATCATCATCATCATCAGCAGCAGCAGCAGCAGCAGCCGCCGCCAATAGGAACGTTATATATAATATAAACTTCTGTAATCGATCATACTTTGATCTGGTTTCTTCTTAGTAAAGAAAAGTATACAAGCATAAACAGTTACAATTACAACTGAAAGCATAGCTAACAACATGTGGTGCGACTAGAAATCAAAATCAAAGGCTCTCTAGCTCCTTTAACTTTTCAAAAGTATATATAAAGCTCATATGACTTTTCTGTTCACGTCCCAGAATGATTCCGTCATTCCGACTCCAAAAATAACTAGAATTACTACTCCGTGTAGTTTTCTAGCATCTACTCGTCCACTTGGTTGGTATCCCTCTCTACAATATGATGAATGCCACCAGTAAAAAGTTGTGTATACTCAACAACGTACATTAAGTCATTGGTACATTTATATCATGTACTATATATTCCACTAAATAAGAACCAAATACCAATTGCAGATCGAAAGTCAGACATAGATCAGACATAAGTGTCTTTCAAAGTTTCTGAACATAATTGGAATTTAGTTTGAATTGACCTAGAATTTTCAAGTGTACGAAATTTCTTTCTCCTCTGTCTAATCCAACTACATCTTCACCCTTTGGCCACGTTTGGTAGAGTGGATAAGATTGGATTAGGATTTCAAAATGGATTAGACTAGATTAGATTCGATAGGAGATGCCAACTCCAAACCAATCTTGTGTTTGTGTAATAGGATTGGGAACTGGATAACTAAAAGATTAAAAAAAAAAAGAAAAAAAAAAAAAGAGCCATGGACTCGTCATCTTCATCTTTTACCTCTGCAACCTTCGCTCTCAACTTAGCCATAGCGAGGCCCTCATGACTTAAAGACCCCAAAAGATTCTAGTCTTTAAGATACTTGCAAGCATTCTACATGCTGGCGCTGTCAATTAAGTAGGTTCATCTAATTTCTTCAATAAATACATAGAGATTGACAATGAAGGCATCTATAAATAGTCGGTGGTCTATTTGATCTGCAAGTTACATATAGCTGGATAGTGCAGTGTGACTGTGTTTGGGTCCCTTGACGTACAACAATTTATCGTTGAGCCAGAAATGGTTGTTGGTTTTGCCAAATTGGGCCTACAGGGTCCTCTTACTCCTCTACTTGGGTGTTGGGACGAGTGTTTCGAACTTGGAATTTGGGGTTGGTTGCTTTGGTCCACATGGTAATAAAAGTTTGGATTTAGCTTTGGGCCTTTAGTATCTTTGCAGATGGTGAAAGGGCTGCTAATTTTATTATTATTATTATTTTTTTTTTTTTTTATCACAGTGAGGAAGTCACTTGAGAAAATAGGAGCTTTGTTTTGTCATTTTGTCTCCTTTTTTTTTTTTTTTTTTTTGAACTTATTCCAAAAAGATGGGTGTATTATGCTGTGCGCTTTTGTGTTGTACTCTGAGTGATGACTCTTTCAAATGGTTCTTCGAACTAGCTTGAAGGATTTCTTTTTTTCTTCCATAAATTGACCAAAAGAACGTGATTTTGATCTGATATATTTATTTTAAAGAATGCGTTTTGTTTACCTATTAGCTTGCTCATTTTATTCCTCTTCAAATTGACACTTTTGTATTTGCTGCCAAAGTTTTCAAAACCAGATTTAATTGCAGATGACTGCAGTCATATATCATACATGGATGGCAATAATATTTATAATATTGTACGTCCAATTGATGTCACCCTTGTATCTATATATGACTCTAGCTATCCTCTCATTTGTATAGACAGGCACAAAACTAGAAGGGGGCTAGATTGAGCTGTAGCCCATTTTTGTAGAAAAAGTATTTTTTAAGTACATGTTTTGTATCGGGTGTAGCCTCTATAAAGTCAAAAATCTTCTCCCATCCTCTTATTTTATTCTCTGTCCCCATTTCCGAGTTCTAAATTTTATCTAACTTAGTCATCAATTAATAAAGGGGAATTTGCACTCCCCCAATTACATTCCACACTCCCTCTCTTACTTTTAAGTGTGAAAATGTCAGAAATGTCCTTGTCTTTATCTTCTCCAACAGTCCTCTCTTACTTTTAAGTGTGAAAATGTCAGAAATGTCTTTGTCTTTATCTTCTCCAACAGTCAAACACCAGTTTTGCATAGCTGAAGAAATTCTAGGATCATTCACTAGTAACTTTACTCTTTCTCTATATCAAGTTGTCAACAATATATTAGTTCCTTTCATCTAGAAGCCATCGCTATCCACCATATCAAATCCAAGGATATATAATTAACTTTAGGTTCATCTCTTTCCACAAAACTTGAACATACCCAACAACAACAAATAGAACCCTAACATGCATACTAAGTGTGCACTCAAAGTAGACATCCAAGACATTCATCGGTGATAAAATAGTAAATAAGTTCTCATCATTGATTAAAAAGAAACTAAGTTAAATGTCAAATTGATGTTGATCATGTCTAGGGGCTTCAAGCATCCCCATAACTACTAAAGGTTTGGTTACTCATGATCAAAAATAAGAATAACAAAGAAATTAAACATAAAACGTTTAGCTATTAAAGAAATTCTCTGAGGTCCAACAATGGCGGCATATCTAGTGCTAGACACCACGATCAGAGTTTTCAGTATCATTCTGATTAAGCTCAGGCACAATCATATACTCCCCATCAAGGTCTTCTTCAAGATCAAAAACCTTCACAATACTACAAACGCATATATACCCACTGAATTTCCAACTCCTAAATCATAGATCATTATCCTAAGAGTCATAAATGAAAGAACTCATTAACAAAAAAAAAATTTCCTACATCACTCATGCCTCATGGGGCCTTGGATATACTCTTGATAGAAAGCTTTGATAACTGGGCATGATATTGCATATCATGGCATCCTTATTTCTTGATTATGTGTCGTCGGGATTGATGGCCTTATTTCAATCCCGAACATGTCTGAGTAGTGTCAATGCATTTTTATCGTCAATTTTCAAAGGAGACGTATTGGTGATCAAGACTACCGCTTACTGATATTTTGGGCTGCGTCTTAACTGTTTTAATTGAATAATTATGCATATTCTTTTTATTAGGATAAAATCAGTTTCTATTGCATAATATCTTTTAGGGAAAATACTTTCCTAATAGAATTCAATTAGGTTTAGAACTTTAATCATCCTAGATTTTTTAAGTCAATAGTGCGCATACATATAGAAGGAAAAAATAATGTTTTCATGTGTGTGCCTCCATAGAATATTTGAGCGCATCGTTTTCATTGAGAGAGTTTTCTATTGCATAGAAAACCGAGAGCTTAAACTGAGAATTGCTAATTTACTTGTTCCATGTTGAAGTAAATTAGCAAGTTAGATATACACTTGCATCTCGTTCATACCATAGTGCATGTCCAAGTATCCATGAGGTCAGTTGGGTGTTAGCGGCATACAAAGCACATGTAATAGTCGAGTCAGTGTTATTCATTCAAGGAGACGAAAGGAGGCAGTTCAAAAAGGTGAAGAACAACAAGGTGGTGATTAATTGTGCAACAGTCTAGAAGAGTCTAGTCAGAAATAGCCGAGGTTAGAGCTATTCGTGTTGGTTGTAAGTCTGTATGTGGTGTTTCATATTCACTTAGTGTATTGCTTTTCATTTGGCCTTCAGAAGTTAAGGTCCACAGTTGTTTACCTCGATTCGAGTTACTGCGTTAGCAAACCTCTTGTGTCTGAGTTCTTTATTTCCGATGTGGTTTTTTGATTGTGTGTTGCTCTCTTCACGATTAATTTTGAAAAACACAAAATCTGGGTCGCAAGGATTGATAGGTTTCTGCAATCCCCTTACTGCTGTTTTTTGAGCGTATTTTCCTTTGAAGCCTATTCACAACCCCCCCTCTAGGCTTAACCAATATCCATCCTAGTACTTTCACAGGTGAAACAACTAGACTAAATTTTTTTAATCCTTATCAAGCCGCTTAACTGGGCAAACAAACGCACTCTATTTGGCTTGATTTAGCAGACAAACCAATCAATGAGTTAGGAACGAATCTGGATCATGCGAATCTCTAATTCAAACCCCCAAAACCCCAAGAAGAAGAAGAAAAGGGTAAATTGGTCACTTACTCTTGTTTTGGTCTTCACGTGCTTGCCACTTCAGCTTTATAACGGAGCCGTCACGGAAATTGGATGGAGGCATATCATCGATATCAAAATATGACTTCAGGTATCACATTGGCAAAGTTGTGAGTGTGGGTATCAAATCGGCCTCAACACAAAAATTGAGGGACTAATGGTAAATTTTTCTCTTAGTTTAATGAATATATGTATATATACACACACTCATTCATTTTGGAGGGGCTGCTTCAAGATCCTAAGTAGAATTAGTGCATGGAGCTGAGAGCCGACTATTTGGGACAATAAGCCTTATAATTAGGGCTGGACTCGGGTCGGTTTTGCAATGTCAAGGACTGAACCCGGAACCGAAACCGATAACTGATTTTCGGTTCGGGTTTGATGTTTTTTGTATCATGAACCGATGTAGAACCGAACCGACCATGCTCGGGTCGGTTCCTCGGTTTTTCGGTTCCATTTCAGATCGGTTCCATTCTCGGTTTTTCGGTTCCAAACTCGGATCGGTTCCAAGTTCGGTTCCTCGGTTTTTCCATATAGAAACACTGCTTTTCAGCTGTTTCTACTTTCTAGTTTTCACTTTTCCTGATTTCCATACATACATTCAAATGATTCAATATATCACAATTTATTCACTCATTCAAACTCAAAACAGTATCTACAATATACATATTCAACAATCAACATCAACATAGCAAATTAACAATTTCCTGCAAACTCCCAAACTGTCAAAGCATGAAAGTGATGAAAGCATTAAACTATCAAACAATCAAAAGTTCAAAACTCTCAAACTATCAAACACAAACACTCAAGCACTTTCTAGCAATACAACTACAAACTGAAAGTCTGCAATAATACACATTTCCAGCAATACAAACTCAAAGTTTCACATGCATAAACCGCAAACTCAAAGTCTCACATGCAGCAAATAAAAATAAACAATAAAAACTTAGTCCAATTTAAACAATGCAGCTGCATCAATTTGCAGCAAACTAAAATACTGACAACTAAATCAATTTGCAGCAAATAAATCAATTTGCAGCAAACTAAATTGCAGCTGCATCATTTTTTTTGCCTTTTCTTCTTGGTTGTAGGGGCTGAAGCTGAAGCTGAAGCCTCAGAATTAGCTGACGCCTCAGAATTTCCTGCCAATCCGGATAAACATGACCAAATTAGCTAAATTGTAAACACAGGACACCAAATTGACTAAAAAGCAAGGCCAAATTAAAAGTTTAAAACAGACCTAATTAGTATATGCAATTATGCATTGCTACACATGAAGATTCCTCTGACAATCTGACCAGTCCCTCCTGCAATCTGACCAGTCAACAACATTTAAAATTAACAGAACCCAATTGTACAGATTAGTTGGTACTAGAATTCAGAAACAACATATGTATACCGTAAAACATCCTATAAACTCTTGTCAAAACGTGTTAGTTGTTCTTCATATATTCTAGTTTTACTTTTAGCAATAATATCAGTTTGAATAAAAAATAAAAAATAAAAAACCAAACAGGTATATCTTGCAAGAAAACATATAAAGTCTCCAGTAAGCTAGAGAACTGGGAATAAGGTTAGATTGTACACCACAACATGATGGCAATCCCTCCTGCAATCAGTCAACAACATTTAAAATTAACAGAACCCAACTATCTTCCCAACTCGGCCGAATCAACCTATCTTCCCAAATCGAACCCATTTCAACTATACCCATTCAAAATCGAACCCATTTCCCACAAGATTAAATGGAAATCCAAGTATCGAACCCAATTGTACAGATTAGTTGGTATTAAAATTCAGAAACTCAGAAGAGAAGAAGAGGAGGAGCGGAGCTAGGAGAGGGAGAGAGAGATAGTGAGATACCTAGGCGGAGACCGGAGGACGTCTGGGTTTCGAGGGAGGTCGTCTGGGTTTCGATCTTCTATTACAATCGAGCCGAGGACGACTGGACGAGCAACAGGAGCGACGAGGACGAGTGGACGAGCAACAGAAGCGACGAGGACCGGACGACTGGACGAGCAACAGACGAGACGAGGGAGCGCCGTGCCGCCGTTTGTGTTTCGAGAGACTGAGAGAGTGAGAGTTTGAGGGAACTCGGGAAGAGTCGAAGAGATAAGTCAGATAGGGTTTTGATCGAACGGTTAGGATATTATGAGATGAGATGCAAGGCTCTGATTGCATTTGGAAGGCCCGATCACATGAGAAAGGGTCTATTTTACAGAAATAAGCTCACCACTAATGTCCACTTATACACTGACATATGTAATTCGGTTCCAAGGATGTTTTAAAAACAAGAACCGGAACCGAACCGAGAATATGTCTCTAGGAACCGAACCGAAAAAAATGTGTATACATATGTCGTAGAACCGAACCGAACCGAGACTTTCGGTGCGGTTCGGTGCGGTTCCTTCGGTTTTACGGTTCCAAATCCCAGCCCTACTTATAATCAACTAATTCTCACTTTGTGGCCGCCGGCCATTATTGAGAAATAATACAATAGGGTTAGTCGGTGCTCGATCTATCCATTTGTTCATAAAGTTTAGGGCATTGACTTGACCCGACTCACAGGAATAAATTCATCACCATCTTTTTTCTGATAATTGAAAGCAAATAATGATAAACAAGATTCTACAGGATCACTTTTACTACCCCATTAGGAATATGTATGCATGTTTGTCCTAATTTCACATCATCTTTGTGACAACTTCTTATCTCATAGTACGTGATTGGACATTGACTGCCACCCCCAACCACAAAACTATAATTTCTATCATTAGATGGGAACAACTTTAGATCCATAATAAATTAAATAAAACAATTTCGGTTGAGATATGAGAATAAACTAAATATTTTAAGCAATTCTATACCACACCTTATTATTTCGCTCTTCATTCTTGTTCAAAATATATTTGTTCATGCCATAACGAAGTTGTTAGATAATATATTGAAGTGTATGACATGACATTGAATATCTAATGCCAACAACATTTACATGCATCTTGGTGTTCTTCTACAGGAGAGCCCATAAAACACTCTTTGTTTTTGAGATCCTAAAGTCTTGTGATTTTAGAGTACAAATTTATTTGCAGTGTGTGAATGGATGCGGCTACAATTAATAATAAAAAGACAAAATTTCTATCAACCACAATACTTCTAAGATCTTAACATCTATAAATGAAAATAGCATGAATCCAAAAAACATAATCATAAATTTATATATCCAACCAACGATACAAACCAGAACTCATAAAACACACAAATTGCCTCTTCCAAATGTAATTCCTCTCTAAAACTCGCCGAAACAACCATGGAAGAGGATTTTTTTTTTTTCTGCAGCCTTTTTCTTTTTCCTTTTTGTCCCAACAAAAACTGAC
Source organism: Rosa rugosa (assembly GCF_958449725.1). Lineage (NCBI taxonomy): Eukaryota > Viridiplantae > Streptophyta > Magnoliopsida > Rosales > Rosaceae > Rosa > Rosa rugosa. Next base: position 17,612,792 of record NC_084821.1, on the reverse strand, counting down.
AATAATAGGAAGACCAATATACCTATAAGACTGTAATCGAAAAAACATACCTAAAAGACATTTTCATATCAGATAAGCTTATGTGGGTCCACTGTGTTCTGCAAGACTGACCCAAAAATGAGTTTTGCAGAAACATAATCAAAACCCACATCTGATTTCTACATGTAAAAACCAAATAACACACACTCTAGTCTAGACACCTACTGAAAAACACAGCTGAAGTTGAAGATCTGGCTCAAAATGGCAGAATTCAACAGCTTCGATAGATAACAAGGATATGCTGCAAAACCCAATTCAGAGAACCAGGCTTGCAATGAGAGTGTTGAGTTTTGACATGTTGGTGGTGAGCCATGTCTGTCAAACATTGGGGCTGCCATAGGAGTTGTAGCCACTGAGTGGTGGTGTTGGAGAGGGAGAGCCTCCACCAACTTCAGTGGCTATCTTTTTTCCCTGATCTCCGGGTTTGACCATGGAGAGCACAGCTTTGACCAAGTTTCCGAGAATCCGAGCCTTGATTTTGCCCCTCTTTGTTGGTGAAAGGGCAGTGGTTTTCTTCTTTTGGGGTGTTAGAGGAGCGGTTGCCATGGTAGGTGTGAGAAGAAGACAAAGAGTGAATAGAGTAAGGAAGTGGTTTTGGAATTTTTAGAACGGAAACGATGTGAAGACTGGAGAGGAAGAGGGATTTAGTAAGAGAAGCAGAAGAAGATCTTAAAGAGAAGTATGAGAAAATCTAAATGAAGTTGCTGAACAATGATTTGCTAAGGAGAACTCAGAACTGAGTGAAGAAGAAACAGAGAGAGCAGAGACTGGGTCTCTGTTTTCCAACAGAGCCTGGGTCACAAAAGAGAAGCAAGAGGAATGAAGGTGGATGATATGGCCATGGGATGCGAGCTTTATATAGAGATCCCAAACAAGAATATTCTCGTTTTCATCTGCTGTCATTCGTCCGTTTGGATTTCGCCAAAAGAAGAAAATGCTTTGGCTTTTGAATATTTTGAATTAATAATAATTTCATTGATAAAAACACATGTCAAAAATGTTATTACATACCCACCCGCTCTCACATAACAATGAATATAACAATGATTCGTGGGGGAGCCATAGTACTATATTCGAACTTAACTCGCACTTATTAGAAATGAGCATTATAACATAGATAAATATGTCAGTGAGCTGTGACCTGTTAGTAAGTTTTTATAAAGGTTATGAATTTGATTCTCACTAACATATATAAGGCCATAAGGGTGGTATGGGCTAAGAAATAAAAATAAAAAATAAAAAAAACAAACCATAGACATGTTATGAGAGAAAGATGTATACAAACAATTATAAAAATACTAAACATTTTTACCTATTTTCACCCACTTTTATGTTGAATGCTTCCATAAAATTTGGGGCATCTCTATTCAAATAGAGAAAAATGGTCCTTAATCAAGCGTTTTGTTGTGTTCTATATTCGCATTATTGTGTACCATTGTTTGTACTTTTTGATGCTTGAGGATAAGATTATTTTCTTTTTCTTGATGGGCAAGTATTCTATCATAGCTGAGTCATGATGGGGAACTAACACAAACCAATAGGCTTATACCACACATGCATGTGTAACTAATACTGGCTTGTACCAACAGCTAACTAGGGCTTGACGTTTTCATATCAATACCTCACTGCTGACCTAATCCTTCTTATGGTCTCTGCTGGTCTTCTGCTCTACATAATCCTCTGTTTTTGATACTTAAAACTAATGCATGTTTTGTTTATGAGAATGATGTCCAAGTCTAGAAGCCATAGTTCATCAATGGCCACCACAGCTGGAAACAACTCTGTATATACACATTTTTTGACAACTAAGCGTATTCAGCTTCCAGAAAATTACGTAGTAATATCCGGGTAGCTGCCTTCTTTGCCGTCCAGTATATAGTTCCAGTATCCCACTTTGATATATATGATGGTACGTGAGAAAAGTATTACTTAAAAAATGAATGGGTTACTCTTTGTTGCCACCTATAACTACTATTATAAGTCACACATGCAGCCATCCATTGGATCAGATGACAATGATGGGTCTCTTTGTCCTTTTTATCGATCATATTTATTTTGGTGACATTTCTTCTTTCAAACAAACTAGAACCAAGGCAAGTTTTAACGTGAGTTGCGGCTATAATGGAAATGCATCATGCTTGAAGATGGTATATGTTACATTTACTGGGAAATAATTGATGAGGACAACCTACGGCCAAAATGACACCTTGTTAAAAAGAAAGTTAGGGCCTATGAATCCACAAACCTTAAACCATTTGTAGCAGAGGGGTGTGGCAACGAATTAGTGTCAAAATCATAGCGCTCCTGTCATGAACCGGTAAAATATTTATTTTAGGCTCATATACAATGATGCAAGACTGCCCAAATCCAACAAGGAGCCTGAACTTTGGTACCATTTATAACAATTTAATATGCCTCATTCAGATATAAGGCGTTTGATTGCCGAATTTGGTGCGCGCAAAATCCCTTTTTTTAAGCCATATCTTAATGAAGAAGGCAAAGGGTCAAGCCCCCAGACCGCGTGGGTCATCTTTGGATTCATGTTGCTGTACTGGCAACGCCGCAATAGTCAGTGCCAGTGGTTGCATGATGCCACCCCAGATCCCAACCTCAAAGCACCTTTTTGGGTCCCCCAACCAAAGACGTCTATAATTTTGCTGCAGCAGCAACAGTATCTATATTTTGAACAAAGACAAACGTATCTATAATTTGGATTCGGCTTCTCTGCTGGAAAGAGTATTGCTAGGATCTGCTTGGATTATTATGTGAGCCCGGAGCAGTTTGTGCAAGCTGGGTTTCTCATGGCCGGCATCCCTGATTGACATGTTTTCGGCTCGAAGCTTATCGTTCTCTTGCCTCAGCAAAGAGTTCTCATGCCATTCAAGTCGAGTCTGAAACACCCAAAACGACCAAAACATCATCAGCACACAACTTGATTAACAAACCGAAAGTACCAAAAGTAAAAGAACCAAATTAAGGAGTATAGAGTAGAGACTATACCTTCATCTGGGTTCGGCAATTTTGGAACCAGAACTTGCTAACGTAGACGTTAGTGTGCTTGATGGCCCTTTTCTTATCCATATTTGTTGTCAGTCTGATAGCTATTAGATTGAGTTGGGCTGACATGGCGCGCTCACATAATTATCCAAGCAGATCCTAGCAATACTTTTTATAGCAGAGAAGCCGGATCCCTATAATTTTGCAGCAGCAACAGTATAAGAGTAATAATAGAATCTTATTTGTTCCTACTTTGAGTCTTTGATCTAGTCGAATAAAAAAAAAAAAAAACGTAACAAGAAGCAAAGGAGTTGCAGCAACAATGAGTCACACTCAAAACGAACCGGAGCTATACCCCTAATCAATAACAAGTTCTTTACTGGCATTGGAACAAGGGAGGAACGATTGATAACAAGCTCTGCTTAAGCCTCGAAGCAATGCGACCATTAGCATTGGAGCCGTTCATGTTATTCACTATAGATAGTGTTGTAAATTTGTAATTTTGATTCATATAAATTGTAATTTTTATTCAAATAAATGGAAAATCAGTATATAATAAATATCACAGTTTCATAACTTGTCTCAACAACGTAAACAACTTTTATTTGTGACGTTGTTTACACTTTGCAATAGTCATCAATCATCACACAACTTTAGTAATAAGATATGTCGATAAAATAATTATTTATAGAATCATATGTACTACATTTTCAGAAGCACCAAACAAAGTAATATTGCTTAGATTCAATATTTTTTTTTAACTCATATGATATATGGATTGATATAACAAATACCGAGTAGTCTGACTGATTAACAAAAATTAGTTCCCTGAATTCGTTTGTATCTTCTAATTATTGATTTGAAATACCATTTCATCATCGATCTGCTTTCTATATATTATATGTGTTCAGTTTGGTACTGGATTTTCTTAAGTACTAAAAGCCTCAAAAGTCAAAAGTCCTTGTTAGATTTCATTTTCTGATAATCTAAATGTGCTTCCGGATTAATCACAGCTAATTAAAGTTGATTGATTAGTGTTATACTAATTAAAGAGAGTGGGGATGTTCCTTTACCAACTCGAACTCCACAAAATTAATTATACTATCTCAAAACTTCTAGATAAACCGCATTGCGTGACAGCTTAAACACTGGAACAATTAAAATGAATTCAATCTCAGTGGTTGATTTGTATAACATCAGTTTGTTCGGTTAAGGGTCATCCCAAGAATTAAAGAATTAGAGTCAGAATCTATTAACTTAATCACTTGTCAAGTCATTACGTTCTTAATTTTCTTTTATAAAAACAAAAGCAACTTAAATGGAGACTAGTGAAAAATTAACATATCAAATAGTGGTATGAACCCCAACTAGAAAAACACATTTGAGTCCTGAAAAACTCGAGTTTAAGTTTTTAGTGCGCTACTCGGTGATATTTTCCTTATGCGGAAGAGGCTGCAGACCAAGTCTTTACCTTCTCTCGTCCTTTGATCTTCGAATGATCAAAGTCAGCGCATGTCATTGACCTAGATGAGCCTAACCTTGAACAAGGGTCGAGCACCCGCCAGCAGATCAGGTCGTTGGATTTATCTGCTTGACTGGGAATACCGCTATATAGTCAAGCAGTTTCTATGGCAGTTTATATGGTCGGTGACAGATGGTCCCCAATATCCTAACCTTACAGTAATGCAAATCATCACCTAATTTGGGTCCCCGAAGACACAACTTAACAAAGGCAAAGGAATCTTTGTATATCATCATCATTAGCAGCAGCAGCAGCCAATAGGAACATTATATATAATATAATCTTCTGTAATCATACTTTGATCTGGTTTCTTCTTAGTGAAGAAAAGTATAACAAGCATAAACACTTACAATTATCACTGGAAGCCTAGCTAACAACGTGTGGTGCCACTAGAAATCAAAATCAAAGGCTCTCTAGCTCCTTTAACTTTTCACAAGTAATATAAAGCTCATATGACTTTTCTGTTCACATCCCAGAATGATTCCCTCATTCCGACCCGAAAAATAATCAGAATCACTACAACAGAAAGTCTTTTTAGCGACCAAGTTTGTTGCGAGGAATTTATTTTCCTCAGTAAATGTCACTTTTTACAAGGAATATTTCGATTCCTCAATAAATGTCATTAGGCTTTCTATGAGAAACATATTTTCCTCACTATACACCACTTTCTACGACGAATATTTTTGTTCATCACTAAAAGTGACCATAGTTTGGTCTCCTAAATCATCATGTTATTAGCGAGGAAATATGAGACTAGGGTGAGGAATTTTTTCATCGCGAAAATGACATTCAACGAGGAAATAATGATTTTGTCGTTATTAGTTTGGCGGAAAACTATGTAAAACCCGCCAAATTCAATAGTGACAAAATTATGGATTCCTCGCTAAAATCCTGTGTTTTACGATGAACTATTTCCTCGTGAAAAGAAGCAATTAGCGAGGAAATAATGATTTCGTCGTTATTAGTTTGGCGGAAAATTATATATAACCCGCCAAATTCAATAGTGACAAAATTATGGATTCCTCGCTAAAATCCTTTGTTTTATGATGAACTATTTCCTCGTGAAAAGAAGCAATTAGCGAGGAAATAACGATTTCATCGTTATTAGTTTGGCAAAAAATTATGTAAAACCCGCCAAATTCAATGGCGACAAAATTATGAATTCCTCGCTAAAAACCCGTGTTTTACGATGAACTATTTCCTCGTGAAAAGAAGCAATTAGCAAGGAAATAACAAATTCGTCGTTATTAGTTTGGCGGAAAATTATGTAAAACCCGCCAAATTCAATGGCGACAAAATTATGAATTCTAGCTAAAAGCCCGTGTTTTACAATGAACTATTTCCTCGTGAAAAGAAGCAATTAGCGAGGAAATAACGATTTCGTCGTTATTAGTTTGGCGGAAAATTATGTAATACCCGCCAAATTCAATGGCGACAAAATTATGAATTCCTCGCTAAAATCCCGTATTTTACGATGAACTATTTTCTCGTGAAAAGAAACAATTAGCGAGAAAATAACGATTTCGTCATTATTAGTTTGGCAGCAAATTATGTAAAACCCGGCAAATTCAATGGCGACAAAATTATGGTTTCTTCGCTAAAAACCCGTATTTTACGATGAACTATTTCCTTGTGAAAAGAAGCAATTAGCGAGGAAATAACGATTTCTTCGTTACTTGTTCAGCGGAAAATTATGTAAAACCCTCCAAATTCAATGGCGACAAAAGTATAGTTTCCTCCCTAAAAGTCTATCTTTTACTAGAACTATTTCCTCGTAAAAAAAAAAACAATTATCAAGGAAATAACGATTTTGTGGTTGTAGATTTTGGTGGGAAAAAAATTATAATTAAGGGGGGGAATTGGCGGTACTAAAACAAAGCCTAGCTACCATATTCTTTTTTGGCTTGGCACAAAAAGAAAAACAATACATAAAATAAAAATCAATATTATAAATAGATGACGACCAAACCCTAACATAATGTTTCTCTCATAGCAGCTCTCTCTAGAACTCTCCTGTGTGGGTAAACATCTTACATCCTATTGTTTTCTTTTTCTTCTATTCAATGACAATATGTTTTGCTAAATTCAAACTTGATATTATTTTACTTTTGGCTTTTCTGTTTCTCAATGTCAATTGAAGTTTTCCTTTATATCATATCCATTATACAATAACATTGATTCGTTGTGAAGTTCGAGTCCGGGTATGGATCCAATTGATGTATATTGATTGCATATATGCATATCATGGTTTTATTAAACAAAGAAGTCACGGTACCTTTTGCTTATTTGAATATTGATTATGCAATACTAGCTATCTAACTAGTTAGTTCCTTTATATTCAGCCAAATCTTCATGAACTTTTATAAAGGAGTGCTGACCTTTCTTTGTAGTTTCAGGAAGAGACTGTAGTTAGATTAAATATGTTATCTTCAAGAATCTTTGGGTTAAGTTTCATATGTAGTTTGTCTATAAAGATTATTTTCCAAAAAAAAAAAAAAATCGTAGAGATTCTCATATTAATATGCATGATCCATATATGATTGAGAAATTTTGTCATAATCTGGAGATCGATTGAAGTTTGATCTTTTGTCTTTTGAGAGCAGGGCTTCAATAGTTTCTTTTTCATCTTATAGTTCTGGATTGTATCTCAATAGCATACTCCATGGTGTATTGTTTCAATTCAAGATATATTTCTGGATTGTATCTCAATAGTAGGGGTTGTCAACGGGCCGGGCCTTATTACCTTTTTTAAAAATAGAGGGCCGGGTCGGGCCGGGCTTTTTTATAAATGGCAAGATCCAAGCCCGGCCCAGGAAGGCGGGCTTTTTCGGGTCGAGCCGGGCTTTATTAACAAAAGAAGTTTTAAAGATATGATACTTTTTTTTTAAGGGGTTTGGAACCCAACCTAGTTGGGAGGCTCATCCCCACGCCCGATTTAATGTATTGAAATAAAAAGACGGAGAATACAAATTAAGTATAGGAACATTCCCAATTACAACTTAGAACAAAAGTAAATTATTAATACAACTTATATGCAGCGAACTTGGACTTCAATGGTTCTCTAAATGCAATGAAAGCTTCTTTACTCCGTTTTATCATATGCCTGCAGCCCTGCATAATTGGTACAGGGAGTTAAAAATTGTCCCTTGGTTATCAAATATAAATAGAGTAAGATACTCTCCAATCAAACATCTAATTTCCACCAAAAATGTATGTCAAAGCACATAAAAATCGTTAAAAAAATACATCAAATTCAACATTTCAGAATAAACAAAGAAATAAAACTCAAACTCGTCAGATTTTCCTTTCGCTTCATTTAAAACAGAATATCTATCACTGTTGTATAAACATATGGGAATTTTTAGAATACCGCTCCGTTAGGGGCCTTATTCACGGCGGTTCGGCCTAATTTTTTTACACAATACCTATCACTGTTGTATAAACATATTGGAATTTTCAGATTGATCGATTTCCATTTCAGATTTTTTTTGACCTCACATAATTCTTATATGCCTAGTAATGTAGTATTACTTAAACTAGGCTTGTTACCCTCCATGAGCAAACTGGAGGACGAAATGGAATTTTTAAAAATACACCGTCAGATGTTGTCGGCATATGAATATATGGTTGTGGCAGAAATTTCAGCCATTTCCGCCTTCGGTTCGACCTCGATCTACCCGGTCAACTCGATACCCTAAATAGAACATAAAACAAATATGCTAGTAACCGGTCCTTGCCAATTCATTTTTCCGATATTTCAGCTCCCACACTCTCGTGGGTAGGGGGTCTACTTACGGATGTAAAAATTCCGGGATGCTTGTCCGCGCAAGGTGCTGCTCCCCTTAGGGAATTTTGCGTGTGCAAAGCGTTGACCGCTCCGTTGGGTGCCTTATTCAAGGCGGATCGGCCTAATTTTTTCAGACAATACCTATCACTGTTGTATAAACATATGGAAATTTTCAGATTGATCGATTTCCATTTCATATTTTTTGGACCGCACATAATTCTTATATGCCTAGTAATGTAATATAACTTAAAACTACGCTTGTTACCCTCCACGAGCAAAATGGAGGACGAAATGGAATTTTTAAAAATGCACCGTCTGATGTTGTTGGCATATGAATAAATGGTAGTGGCAGAAATTTCAGCCATTTCCTTCTTCAGTTCGACCTCGATCTACCCGGTCAACTCGATACCCTAAATAGAACATAAAACAAATATGCTCGTAACCGGTCCTTGCCAATTCATTTTTTTCGATATTTCAGCTCCCACACTCTCGTGGGTAGGGGGGTCTACTTACGGATGTAAAAATTCTGGAACGTTTGTTGGCGCATGGTGCCGCTCCCCTTAGGGAAGCTTGCGTGTGCAAAGCGTTGACCGCTTCGTTGGGTGCCTTATTCACAGCAGATCGGCCTAATTTTTTTTCAGACAATACCTATCACTGTTGAATAAACATATGGGAATTTTCAGATTGATCAATTTCCATTTCACAAATTTTTGATTGCATATAATCCTTATATGCCTAGTACTGTAGTATAACTTTGTTTATTAGGCTTGTTACCCTCCATGAGCAAAATGGAGGAGGAAATAGAATTCTTTAAAATTCACCGTCAGATGTTGTCCGCATACAAATATATGATAGTGGTAGAAATTTCGGCGATTTCCTAAAACCGTTCGACGTCCACTTGGAGAGCTTTAATTATACAATTTCTCCATTTTTTTTTCTTTTTACCATTTTAATTTTATGTCACGGACAAATTTTAGATAACAAAGTGTAGTTTATTAAAATAAATCATCACAAAACAATTCATAAAAAATAAAAATACATACAAAATAAATAAAAACCAAAAAGTAATAATTATTAATTTATATAACTAATTGCTGGGTCTATTAAGAGATTTGCTGGGTACATTTAGAAACACTAAAAAAAAAAAAGAAGTGCTAATCTAAAAAGGAAAAAAATTAGAGGTAAAACCTAAAAGAAACAAAACTCAATTCTCTCTCTCACGGCCTCCCTTTCTCACGGTCTTTGAGCCTCCCTCTCAACATCTCCCATCTTTGAAGCTCTGATCTCTGCAGGTAAGACTACATTCATCTTTCTTCCTCCTTATACATCTTTATTGTATAGTTTGATTAACAAAAATCTTATTTTCAAGAACACAGCATAGGTTTCGATCGAATTGGGATTGAATTGAATTGGGATTGGATCGAATTTTGATTGAATCGAATTGGGATTCAATTCTCACCCAAAAAACAAAAAAGCTTTTTGGTTCAGAAACTATTACTATGGTTTTCTTACAAACTTGTCTTGACAAAGAATTGAAGCTTCTTCCTACTTCTTCATCGATCTTCTTTGTCAAACGTAAATCACCGGCCATAATGATTTGGCCCTAATTACGCAAGATTTTGATTTTGACTATTTGTGGATAGGCTGAGGCTTCTCAGGTCTCTGGGAAAGATGTAGTGTCTAGACTTCATGTGGTTTACTATAGAAATATATGGTTTTCAAGGGTCGAATCATATCGCAGTTCAGATACCAACGAATTTTTTGTATGTTTTATGCGGTACAGATAATGCAATGAAGAATTTTTTTTGCTCTCTTTTGGCCTGTGGAAAATGTTCAACTAAAAATTTCACAATCTATATAGTTATATAGTTGAGTATGTATATGAATTTAGAAATGGTCGTTCATCTTTGCATTTGACTCGTCCTATATTTTTGTGCAGGAAAGAGTCTGGAGCATTTCCAAAATTTAGCTCAAGTAAAAGATCTTAAGGTAATCATTTTGTTCTGTATGGGTCTAAAACAACTACTGCAATTTTAAGTTATTTTGAATTAGGTTATATATATTCTTTATGAGTCTAAAACAACTACTGCAATTTTAAGTTATTTTGAATTAGGTTATATATATTCTTTATGGGTCCAAAATTTAGACTCTGACCATTTTGAATTAGGTTATATATATTCTTTATGGGTCTAAAACAACTACTGCAATTTTAAGTTATTTCAACCTATGACTTGATTCCCAAAAAAAAAAAAAAATCATAAGTTAAAATTACATTGATTATAACAGGTGACTCAATGAATGCACTGGCACAAACTACTAACCAACCATCAATAAATGCTACAACTGAAGGGTTGAATGATGCTAGGACATCAGTCGATATCCAAGGATCTACTATAGGTACTCATTGTGTTGCATTGTTAATAATACACTAATTTTGTTAATAATTTCTACATTTCAGTTTGCTTTTTAATGATAAGATCATAAAATTACAATTCCAAAATAATCATTTGATATGTTATACTTTCCAGACTGTTTCAGATAAAAATTCTATTAATAGGTCACGTTTGAAATATCACCATAAAGCAGGGTCGAAGTCTTTTATGTCGCATCAAGAACAGATTGTAAGTTATCTATATAATTTTATTAATTAATATATTGTATCTATTATACATGTCTTAACAACATTTTTTGTTTGTTTGATGCAATAGGCTGCACAATCAGGGGAGATGCTAAGTGCAATTGAACGCTTTGAAATGGAGTACAAAAGCATTAAAAAAGGTTGGGACTTTGGAGCGAAAGAATTATGGGTAAGTGACCTATTGATGTATATAATATAACTTGAATTATAGATGTATAACTATATATGCATATTCATACGTAGATATGTATTTATATAAAAAACAATTACATAGATTAAGATGATGAATATACCTATAGATTACAGGAGATTATTTTGATTTACTAGGAACTAAACATACACACTTAAATGTATTTTGTTTTATTTGCAGGATCAAATGGTTAAGATGCGAACTGAGACAACCCTTCCTGATGAGACTCGAACTATGAATGATGATGAAATATGTGCAAAGGTTCTTGGAGTAAAATCAGGCTATGTCAAGGATTGTGGTTTTGGTCCTAGGCCTCCACCATCTAGCACTTCTCGATCGTCACTAGATGAAATGTCTGAGAAGAATAAAGAGTTAGAAGATAAACTTGGAGAGACCCAAGATACTATAAAGGCTCAACAAGAAAAGATTGATGCACAAAACGTGCTGATCCAAGAATTGCAGGAGCAAGGCAAAAAGTTTGAGCAGTTCATGGCAACCTTTATGAACCAACAAGCATCAAGTTAGTTATGCATATCTAGGATTTAGTATTAGTTAAACAAGTTCATTGATTTTTGGATCATTTTTAGTTCAGTATTGACTTTAGACTATTCCAATTAGTAGTTATGGTAGACAACATTATGAATTATTATTTTGTTTATTGTTTAACTATTTTTGAATAAGAATCCTCTTTATTGAATAAAATAATATGTATCGCTGACAGGTCGTATCGTAATAAGACGACAACTGCAACAAAAATAAATTTCCTCGCTATAGATTAAAATCAATAACGACGAAAATAAATTTTCTCACTATAGACTGTAGATTCTACATTGACGGAAAACACATTCCTCGTTGAGTACCTTTATCGAGAAAACTTTTTCTCATTGAAAATATACATTTTACGATGAAACAAAATTTTCTCGCTGAAATAAGTTTATAGAGAGGAAAAACTTCCTCGCCCAAAACTATTTATAACGACGAAAATATTTTTCTCCCAAAAACCGTAGTCCCTACACTGACGAAAAACACATTCCTCATTGTTGAGTATCTTTATTGAGAAAACCTTTTCTCATTGAAAATATACATTTTACGATGAAACAAAATTTCCTCGCTGAAAACAGTTTATAGCGAAGAAAAACTTGGTCGCCCAAAGCTATTTATAACGACGAAAATATTTTCGTCCCAGAAACTACAGTTCCAACGCCGATGGAAAACATATTCCTCGTTGTTAAGTATCTTTAACGAGAAAACTTTTTCTCGCTGAAAGAATACATGGTACAATGAAACAAAATATCTTCGCTGAAAACAGTTTACAACGAGAAAAAGCTTCCTCACCCAAAGCTTATAACGACGAAAATTCGTCGCAGAAAAAGTAGTTTAAATATTTTATTTATTTACATTTTTTTAATTTTGGTTATCATTGGCGAGGAAATAATTAATTTCGCGACGAAATCTAGTATGTCGGAAAATATATTTAACGACTATTTTCTAATCGTTGAACTTTTTTAACGAGAAAAAAGTATGGGTTTGAGTGAGGAAAGAAATTGTCGCTATAGAATAACAGCGAGACAAATAAATTTCATCACGAAAAGGGTTTGACGAGGACATTGTTTTTTCGTCGCTGAAGCTTTTCTTGACGAGCATTCTCCGACAAATTGAAGACGAAAAGAATTTCCTCGCAGAAGTACTTCCGCGACGAAATGTCTGTTTTTAGCGAGGAATTTGTTCCTCGCAAATGAGGTTTTTTGTTGTAGTGAATTACTACTCCATTTAGTTTTCTAGCACCTACTCATCCCTCTGTACAGTATGATGAATGTCACAAGTAAAAAGTTATGTATACTCAACAACATTAAGTCATTGGTACATTTATATCATGTACTATTCCACTAAATAAGAACCCATGCCAATACCAATTGCAGATCGAAAGTCAAGACATATATGTCTTTCAAAGTTTTTGAACATAATTGGAATTTAGTTTGAATTGACCTAGAATTTTGAAGTGTACGAAATCTCTTTCTCCTCTTTCTAATCCCACTATTTTCTCACGTACCCGGGAAGAAATATAAGGAAAAGGGTATTCCACTTCAACTCCTTGTTTCAAACACATATATAGTATCAACACGAATTCACAAATGAATTAATATAAATGAAATTTAAAAAGATTAAGCAAAAAATGACCTACTTAGGTGTTTCATTTTTTGGTATAATAAAAACTTATTAATATATAAAAAAATTTCACGATACATACACGTATGTATTGCTTTGTTTTTATGCAACATACAAACTAGTACTCGTTCGTTCTGAGGGCATGCAGCATGACGTACTTGAAGACCCCAAAAGATCCTAGTGTTAAGGCGTACTTGCAAGCATTCTACATGCTGGCACTATCAATTAAGTAGGTTCATCTAATTTCTTCAATAAATACATTGGGGTTGACAATGGAGGTATATATAAATAGTCGGTGCTCTATGGATCTGCAAGTCCCATATAGCTGGATGATAAGTGCAGTGTGACCGTGTTTGGGTCCCTTGACGTACAGCAATCTATCATTGAGCCAGAAATGGTTGTTGGTTTTGCCAAATTGGGCCTACTGGGTCCTCTTACTCCTCTACTTGGGTGTTGGGAAACTTGAAATTTGGGGTTGGTTGCTTTGGTCCACATGGTAATAAAAGTTTGGATTTAGCTTTGGGCCTTTAGCATCTTTGCAGACGGTGAGAGGACTGCTAAATTTTTATTTTTTATTTTTATTTTTATTTTTATTTTTATTTTTTTTTTCACAGTGAGAAGGTCACTTAAGAAAAATACGAGCTAAGTGATGATTCTTTCAGATGGCTTTGTAGAAAAAAAAAATTCATCTGTTATAAAATGATACAAAACAAGTAGCTGATGGAGAAATGGTTGAATTAATCTTATATTAATTTACTGGTATTATCCAGCCTAATGAATGAGAAAATTAATAATCAGTGAACCCCTTAATCCTTCCTCAATAATCTCTTTTCCTTTTTTTTCATGAGTAAAAGGTAAATAAAGTTGTTATAACCGTGGGGCGGAGTCATGTAGAAGCCCAACATGACCTCTTTGAACTAGCTTGAAGGATTTCTTTTCTTCTTCTATAAATTGACCAAAAGAATATGATTTAGATCTGATATCTTATTTTAAAGAACGCGTTTTGTTTACATATCAACTTGCTCATTTTATTCCTCTTCAAATTGACACTTCTGTATTTGCTGACAAAGTTTTCAAAACCAGATTTAATTGCAGATGACTGTAGTCATATTGTCTAATTGATGTGACCCTCGTATCTATATATGACTCTAGCAATCTTCTTATTTGTGTAGATATCCAACCTATATGAAGTTAACAATTGATTAATACCCAAACCGTGTTCGTTGACACTTCTTAACTAATTGGCATATATGAGTTGATGAGGAAATACTAGCATGTCATCAATCAAACAACAATCTTCAACTTACTACGTATTAGTGATAAATAATTTAAATATAAGCCATAGCATGAACTCATGAAGTTGTTACACATAAAATTGGTTTTAGAGTAACGTCAATCATTCTTTAATGGTATTATAAAATAATAATAAAAATCCCCGTAATTATAGAGCAATCCACCACTAGCTTTAAGTCATGAAGCAAGCTAGAAACATATACAAAATTTCGAAAAAAATCAAACATAAAAATTTATTAAAAATCTACAACATCTCCTTCATGTATAAGAGACTACCTTGCTTCATCCCTCTCCAATTTCTTCGCCTTCTTCCATTCTTTGATATTAGGACGATCATGAACCACTTTAGATTTGGGCTTGCTATGCATAATAAATTTAATTAAGAGCAACTCCAACAACTTCCCCATATTTTGATTTTTCTCTATTTTAGGGAAAAATGAGTCTCTTTTGCTCTAACAGATTCCTTATAATTATCCCCATTTTAGGAATAGTGAGGAAAGAGAAAACCAAATTCTCTAAATTTACAGCAATCTCTAAAATTTTAAGGAAATACTTAGAGCATATTTAACAGACTCTCTATTTTGGCTCCTTAGCTATTTTTGAGAGCTAGTTTAGTTTTTTATCTATTTTAGCAGCTGCACCAGACTCCTAAGTGACTCTTCATTATAATTTTTAGCTATCTCCCTCCTAAATATAGAGAGCGAGATGAGGCTCTCTATAATTTAAAACATTCATTTTAAGTTATTTTATGTAATTTATAAATATATTTAAACTATTTAATCTTCATATAAAAAATGATATAAATTCAAAACTATCTAAAATAGATAGCACTGATGCAGACGTATTTCTAAAGTGGCTAGCTAAAATGACTTTTTAGCTACTTTAGCTGTTACGTCCCGAACTTAGAATTAACGATTTACTCACTATTTGGACGGTAATTGTCGAATACTTTCAATTTTTACTTTTTATCGATATTTTAGTGGCCCTAAAAGGTTGACTTTTTTTTGGGGTCGTTTATGAGAAAATTTCCTTCATGAAAGTTGTAGAGGACTTTAAACCGAGCGCGTGCATATGTGGTGCGTAAAAATCGGACTTAGTATGTGAGAGTTATGGCCAAAAATGTAGAAGTTACTGTTCATGGTAATTAATATATATATGGAAGTTACTGTTGGTAAATTTCCATTTTTCGGAAATTCTACCTAGCTAGCCGGTAACTCTCTTCTTCTTCTTCCCCGACTCTTCCTCCCCTTCGGCCCCGATTTTCTTCCTTCGATTTCTTCCCCCTCCGACCGACCCAAGACGGAATCCGGCTATCCCCAAGCTCGTCTCCTCCCCCTTGTCGCATCTGTGGTGGTATTTTGTGGAGATTTGGCCGGAGGAGCTCGATTTTGAGCTGGGAAGGTTACTGTAGCAGTTCGCGATTTTTGCCGATTTCCGGCGATTCCGGCCATCTCCGGTCACCAATCCGGCGTCGAAGGCTCGATTTTCGACGGAGATCATTTCCCCTAAGGTCTTGCTTTCCAATTTGCTGTGTAGAGGCCGAATCGACAAGCTAGGGTTCTTGAATTTCTGGGTTATCTTCACCGACCAGATTCGACCATTTCCAGGTAAAATTTGGATGTGTTGTAGTTGAGAAAATTAATCAGTGGGTTGAGTTGTTGCTATACATGGAATTTGGTAGCCGGTGGTGGAGGTTGGTACCGGCGCGTGGGTGCCACGTGCCTCCACTGTTGGTGGCGCGTGAGACGGTGTTTGGCCGGTCTTTAACTTCTGTTGTTGAGCTAAATAGTCAATAATACATTTAGTTTCATAATTGCAGTTTTGGGATCGAATTGGAGAAGAGTGTGTATGGATTTTGATGTTTGTTCAAGGGTGGAAATTGTTAATTGAATTACAAGGAATCCATCCATCGGATTTCCTTGATTCTGCCCTAAAGCCCATACATTAAGGGAATGACATTAGTGAAGAAGATTGGGAGGTTTTAGGCAAATAAAGATAATGTTAGGATTTGGTTTTATTTATCGTAATATAGTTTTCCATCCAGTAATTATGGGTTTACGAACGTTATATTGTACAGGACCTGAGGAGGATTCCCTCGAGGAGGGTTCGGATCGACGGCAGGCTTAGCCGTACACTGTGAGTGGACTTTTGTTTTTAAATAATGATGCATGCATTTACTTCGAAATTACTGATTTGTTTAATTATCGTTTTATTTATCGAGCATTTAAATTTGGTTTTGTATATAAATGGCTATATTTGGAATTGTATTTATGATTTGAATTCGGGAATATGATTTCGATTATGGAGATTATGATTTATGTGATTTCGACGAATTATTTTCCGAAGTATTTCCGGAATTTAAGATTATAATTTTATTCGTCGATTTTAAGATTTTAAGGAATATTATTGGAAATGGGATTTCTCGAGGGAATTATATTATATATTATTCCTCGCTTATTTATTTATGATTTCGAGAATATTTTTGGCGTGCGGGGTCACGTCATTGGCATATGTATTTTCTTGTGAGGTGTTGGGGAAGCCTTATTGGTTTTCAGTTTTCGTATGGTTTTTACCCACCATACCTGGGTCTCTATATTTTATTGCTAGCTAGCCTATTAGTACTCCTCCCTTCTTACTGTGTGTTTGTGGGTGAGTAAGAGCAGAGCATGGGATGCTCCAGAGTGTGGGACACTCCGACCCAAGCCTGGGAGGCTCCCTTCTTTCGTATGGTGAAATTTCTTCCCCATATTTTATCGTTATTTGACTAGCGGGGCTGGTATGTTTTTCACGAGTTTTTGAGTTTAAAGAAATATGTTTTATAAACGTTGCATGCATCGAAATTTTATAAATTTAAATTTGTGGGAAAGTATAAACTTTTCTTCCGTTATGCTTATTTATTTTGTCCACTCACGCTAACGTTTTTATGTACTTTCCCCTGGGCCCTTTGGTTTCAATTGCCCAGATTGCAGCGTTGCTGACCGGCTTAGGAGTGGAGACTAGTACCACCTTTGTTATCTATCCTCAGTAGGTTATTTATTAACCTACCTTATGTATCATATTTCGAGTGTGTTCTATAGATTGCTCTGAGTACCGTAAAAGGTTGGATTTATACATTTGTATAATTATGAGTGTTTGGGAGTTGTATAATATTGGAGGAAGTTGAAAGA
This sequence comes from Rosa rugosa, assembly GCF_958449725.1. Taxonomy (NCBI): domain Eukaryota; kingdom Viridiplantae; phylum Streptophyta; class Magnoliopsida; order Rosales; family Rosaceae; genus Rosa; species Rosa rugosa. Next base: position 17,594,993 of record NC_084821.1, on the reverse strand, counting down.
TTGATTTGCTGGGTAGTAATTTATATATGTGGTTATGTTTGAGTAGTACGGTGTTTATACTTGAAAATTTGCAAATTGTTGCTAGGAAGCAGGGTGGCTTCAAGCATTGAAATTTATTTTACTTAGAAGTGTTATCAGCAGGTTTAGGGTTGTCCACTTTTAGGGGAAGTTCTGTCGAATTTTCCCGAAAAGTGGGCCCCGTAGGTCCATCTTGGAGTTAGGAGGGTAATTCCGGGGTGGGTCCTGACATTAGCTAAAATGACTTTTTAGCTATTTTAGCTAAAATGACTAAAAAATGGCTAGCCATTGCTAAAGATGTTCTTATGGAGATTTTAAAGATTGCTGTAAAATAGAGAATATGTTGGAGTTGGAGAAGAAAAAGAGGCTAAACCTTTGATATTTACTTTCTTATAAGGATTAAATTATGTTTAGTCCCTGTACTCTGACCATTTTTTTGTTTCAGTCCCTGACATTCTCATTTAATCTGAAAAGTCCCTGAGGTCATAATTTCAGTCTAATAGGTCCTCGCCGTTAAGATTCCGTCAAGTTGGGCCGTTAAATTGCTGACGTGGCACTCAATTAAGGTTGTGCCACGTCAGCCTGTTAACGGAATAATTGGACGGCAAGGACCTATTAGATGGAAATTGTGACCACAGGGACTTTTTAGATTAAATTAGAATGTCAGGGACTGAAACGATGACAGAGTCATAGTACAGGGACTAAACAAAATTTAATCCTTCTTATAATATAGAAATTATAGGGAAGCTGTTGGAGTTGCTCTAACGACTTTCGATATTTCATAATTTACACATTAAAATCTAAGCTTTTTTTTGTTTTTCGTGCAAATCTAATCAACTTATCTATGTGACAATGTTGGCTGATTTGTTATGCCTCGTTGGGTCGTTTGGATTTGTCAATAGTCATCAATCTTATATCATAGAACCAATCATCAGTAATAAGATAAGATGATACATAATATAATTATTTGTACCTTCAGAAGAATCAAAATGACATTTTCAAGAGCACGAAAAGCCAACAAATATTGCCTGATTAGATTCTTCAAGCACTCTCACATGATATAATAAATCATGAGTTCCCTAACTCGACAGTGACTAGTATCTCATTATTAATTATTGATTTCATTAAGTTAAATGATGCATGCATATGACTCGATCGACTTTATTCTATGTTGGCAGATATTCCTTAATATAATCTTGGCTAGATTTCATTTTCTGATTATGTATTCTATTTTTGAATAGAAGAGGTCATCTATTATGCAGCTCAGCAAGCAGTACAAAAACGATCCCCCTTATGGGGGTACAGAAAGAACCGTTCCGTAAAAACTACTACAAAGCCAACCCTAATTAAAAGAGCAAACCAAACTAGTAATCTCCTAGTACACCCACCTTCTAGGATTAAGCCCAAACAAAGAAAAGTAGAGCCCTGAGGAATTAAAAAAACGCCCCAACGGATCGGAGCCCAACAGGGTCTCTCTTTACTTTGTGATCTTTTCTACTCAAGTAGACAGAAAAGAAACTAAAGCCTCCTCATAAAAAATAAGAAAGCCCACTTTTAAAATAAAAATAAAAAATAAAAAACCAGGACCCAATTGTGCCCATATTAGGCCCAATATCTTGTTTGGAGCCCAAACACTCAACCCACTTGAAGCCCTAGCAGTTGAGCCGTCGCACACCCAAGCCCTAGAATCAGCACCGCCACAGATGGCAATGTCACTGCTTGAACAGCCACCCCCGTCGCCGTATCTGCCACTACTGCTGCCGCACAAGCTGCTGCCAGCGTTCAAGCTACCAACACCCTCTACATGAGAGTACAAATCCGAAACCTTCCCCACCGTCATGCCCGCCGCCGTCAAATCCTCCCAAGAGTCGGGCACACCCAAACTGGTCCCATTGCCCACGATCGCGATCAAGAACCATGCACATGGAGCGCTCAGATCTTCGAGCTCCTTCATCCACTCTGCAATCCGAGCAACCGAGACCCCATCTCGACCAAAACCACCTCGGGTTATCACCGAGCATACCACTCAATCAACGCCGCCAACCCTAGTTGCAATACCCACATCTGCAATAGAAATATCACCAAAACCCAACATCATCGCTACCCAAAGCAAAAAGAAGGAGAATAAGCAGCCTAGAGGCCTCCATGGCCACCATTGACAAGCAATGGGGAGATACGAGAAGCCGCCGCAAGAGGTAGTTTCTCAAACCCTAGCAGAGCTAGTCAGAATGTTGTGATTATGATTGATTATGTATTCTATTGTTGCAGGCCAATTAATAAACTAAATTTAATTAATCCTATTTAGAGTAATTGATTATAATACCAACTCCACAAGATTAATTATACTCTTCCACATAAACCGTGTTGCGCGACAGCTTAAACACTGGAAAAATTATACTGAAATCGATCTCAGTTGATAATCTATACAGAAGGAGTTTGATTGGATAATCAAAAGAATTAGAGAACTAATAATCAGCTAAGAGTTTCTAGAACTTAATGAATTGTCAACTCATTATGTATTTAACTTTGCTTTAATAATAGACTAGTTTCTTTAAATAGAGAAACTGTTGCACAATCAACATCAAATGCAAAAATAGTATCAAAAATGTATATTGGCCAACTGGGGTGGAGACAAAACACAAGGTAGGGTTTCCTTGCGTTTTTGGGCTTCTTCTCCTCCTTTGCGTTTCAAGTTTTACCGTGATAGCTTTTGTCCGTTGCCTAGATCACTTGAACACCATACCCGATCATAGGGGACTATAAGCCCGGCAAGGGTGCCAATCGACTTAAATCCAGATACATTTGATAAGAAAACTAATTTCAAGCGGACTCGATCCTGAACCCTCCATTAGGAATACCCTACTTGTCGTCCTTGATAGTGTGACACTGTGATCCCCCTTCATCCCCAAAACAAAGGAAATCATGTCCTTTATTAATTGTAATTTATTTGTTGTCGCCACTCGTTTATTGGATAACAATCAAATAACTATCAATTTTTTTTTCTTCGAATCAACAGACGAGAGGATTTGAAATTGAAACTTTTATAAACATCTTGTTGGAAAAATTATTTACTACTTGACTAAATGGTAGTTAAACCGTAGTTGCTGGTTTATATGAAAAGAGTGTTTCTATTGGGACCTCCAAATCTGCTTACTTAACCTCAACTTCATTATGAATTATTAAATGACATATATAACCTAATATAAAATGACTATTAAGTACAATAATTATACCAAAAAAATATTACATTGATTTTTTCTAGACTTTCCAATTCAATAATATTATATTACATTCTTTATTATTTTTCTTATCTATTTTCATTTTCCAATTACACTACTCATTAAAGCATTTATATATATTTAATAAGAATTAACACTATGATTAAGATCATGTGACTTAAAAATGTATGATATACATGATGAACGCATATTGGTGAGGGAAAATAAAATAAATTATATTATAACCTAAATCTAAGTCTATCCATTATATTTGCAAAAAACAAAAACAAAAAAATGAGTTAGCAATTAAAAAAACTAAAAAAATATTTAAATAATTAATCATGAGGTATGGAAAATAGAGAAAATAAAATAAACATTAAGAAAAACTTATTAATCTTAATTTTTTTTTGCACAGCTAAAACAGAAAAAAAAAAATTTCTGGTTCATGTTATTTTCTTGTTGATTACAAATTAATTTTTGAAACTCAATACCTTGTATTTAATTTTTTTTTATTGAAAAAGAGATTTATATTATCTAATTAAAGAATGGATATGCAATTAAGATTTATAGAGTAATTAAATCATTAAAATGACTAAGTTTTTTATTTTTAAGATAATAGTTTGTTTGCAAATTATATGAGTGAGGAACTTTAGTGAGGTTTAGTGAGTAAATTTAGCATTCGAAAATTTGATATGAAGTGTAAAAAGCATAGGAGGTCAAGTGAGTATATTTGAAGGTTCTAATAAAAAAACTCATATGAAAAACGTTGATTATTTATAAAAATACAGAAAATTTTGATAATTTGAATTTATAAAAATTTCAAGTATTGAAAATTTGATAAACATCGATCACTAATATTGAAATTTTAAAAACTAATTTTAAAAATATTTTTGATTTTAATCATATCATCAAATTTCGAACATTTCATTAGTTTCGAAAATTTAAAGCTTTTTTTTTTTTTTTAAAGGGATTTGGAACCCAACCAAGCTGGGAGGCTCATCCCCACACCTGATTTATTATATTAATATTAGAATTAGACATAGAGAGAGACGTAATATCTTGACCTCTAGCATCATTACATAAATCCTCGTAGAATACATTCTGGATAATCACAAGAAACTCATCTAAATAACTAAGGCTAGCAAGATCAGCCAATCATCGAAAATTTAAAGCTTTTGAACATCCAGTCTTGTCCATTTTTGTTTATGGCATGTGATAAATATAGCCCGAATATTCCATTTCTGACTTCGGTGGCTGCTGCCTAGTCACTGGTGGGAGTATACGACACACACTAATATGAACAGTTTCAGACGTGGAGATCAAGCTACTCCTCCGCACCAAATCATTGTCCTATTAAAGAGAGGATCCTCATCCATTCTCTTCACACCAACTCCCTCTCATACTCTCTCTCTCTCCACTTGTCTCACACCCTCTTAAAGCTGGCAATACCCAGCTCGAAGAAGATGGAAAGCCCAGAATCCAACTCCAACCGCCGCCCAAAACGCCTCCCTCCTCCTAGAGGGCAGATCAAGATCAAGATATTCAAATCAGTGGTTTCAGCGGTGGGTGGGTTCATTAGCAAGCCGAAAGATGGATCCCAAATTCCAGCTGAACCGCGGAGCGGGTACTCCTCAGATGCTCAATCCGAAAGTTCCTGTCCTGACAACTCAATTCCATGAATTGAGCAACTCCTTGTTGATGTTATAGCTAGGTGGTGTAGAAAATAATTTTGTTCATTATTTTATTTCTTTTTGTTCTCCTTAAGTTTATGGGGTTATGGAGGTTGGGGAGATTGGGGGTTGTTTATTGTAACAGTGTGATGTAAGTGGTTGTTTAGGAACCACTTTTTCAAAGGAACAATTTCTGTGATTTTCTTGCTGTTACTTTTGAACTCCGGCAAGTTTCTGTGCCCCTGAACCAAGTCCAAAGTCATTTTTTACTCTCTGAAGCCGCCGATCGGCGCCGCCTTGATTCTCAGGTTCAGATCTTTGCCGAGGTTAAAGATCTGAGCAAGCTGAGGCGGTAGATTCTATATGCAGAGTTCATCCTTTTCTAAGTAGCAAAAACAGAATTGATTTTCCAGACTGGTAGACTAGTTAGTTGGCTACTTGATTTAAGAAAAATTTTGATATTGTTCATTGAGGATAAGGATGAGGCTTTGACGTTGGTTTCTAGATGAAATGTTTGTTTTTGGGTTAAACCAGGGGATGATCTACCTAAACACCTTTTCTATAGTTGGATACTTGGATGGAAATAAAAGACTTTTCTTTGTCTGCCCCTAACAAGAAATTCTAGTCCATTAGTTCGTGTTATTGAGTCAAAGATACCATGAATCTAATGCGTTATAAACTACCAAAATATTAGGCAGCAAACATTCTGGACCTACAGGCTACAGCTGTAATGTGGCTTACGTAAAAACCCAGACGCCTCATCCACGATATCGAATGGGGGAGGTAGAACTAGGACATGCCACATCCAGCCTTGCATGCGGACGGCCATTTAATCACAAGTGTATGCCAATTCCGGGCAGAGTTCACTCACCCGTACTGACATTCCAACTGTAACTTCTAGCAGAAGAGAATACAGCAGGCTTCTGATTTGCTTTGATATAATCAGTAAAGTATGTCTGTTTTCATATGAAAGCAGGGGTTGAAACTAGGAATAATAACAGGTGGGTTGGGGATGGGATTACAGTACCATCCGATTCCAAAACCAGGGTATGTACATTCATTTCAACACCATTCCAAATATCCAAAATTCTAAAAGAGAAAATCATTTGATTCAACTCAACTCATTCATCATTTATTTGAAAGTTAAAGTTCAAATTCAAGTCGAGAAGTATATAAAGCTAAAAAGTCGACCATCGGTGCTAAAAGCCTGCATCATCTGAATCTTATAAAGCTAACCACAACTAGCCTCTCAACTACAACTCCACAGCTTCCTCATAGTTTCAAATAAACGAACAGAGTGATCTCTCTGCATCAATGCAAGAATCCTACAAAAACAATTTAAAAAGGCATTAGGACTTTAGGAGAAGCTTTCTAAAACCAAACCATATACGAGCAGCTTTCTTTTTCCTTTTTCTTTTTTGAAAAGATACGAGCAGCTTTCTAAAGATGTGGAAGTTATGAATGATGAAAGTTCCATTCTATTTTCTCATAATCTACATTTCCAAATTTAAATCTCAGTAATTAGGGGTTCAAAAGTTACAAAATAATATACCTACATTTTTAATACTAAAGTCTCAAGTGTTATTGGGTATTCGCCATCCCTGTTATAGCCGAATTCTTTTCAATTTCCCCCTCTTTAAGGTCGCAGAACCAATGGGGACCCAACCAGAAGGGATTTTCGCCATCCCTAGCTAAACCATATACAGTCAGCCTAGAACAATCTGCTTTGCCCTTTTCAAGCTTTTCTAAACTACTGTAGGAAATGGTAAGATATACAACTGAACTTTAGAATTGTATTCAAAAAGCAATGGGTTAAAACACACTTAGCAGTTAAATCACTGGAGATAAGTGTGGAATTTGCATTCAAACAAATTGATGAGTATTAATCATTTAACAACTTAACATTCAACTTCTCCAATGTTTCTTCAAATTTCCACAAACAGAACAAACAGCATTAGGTCCATTAAAAGGGTCATAGCAAGAATTTGTAACATAAGTTCCCTACAAGCACACCTGGGACAATAATTAGACTATTAGAGTATGGAAATAATAACTACATGAGTATGAAACTGACCAAAAATAAATAAATAAATAAATAGAATTTGTCTCGTACATTCCAAAAGTAAAGGTGATTTAGTTCCTAGAATTCTCTATCGAAACACACCCATACTTCAGATCAAGATACAAAGTGTCAGTGTAAAAGTAACAGAAGAACTCCAAGACAATAGACCAAATCAAAATCCAAACCTATTTCTTATCAGCCTTGTTCTAATCTCACTAACCTCATATGTGCGGGCACACATCTAATTCATTTACATTTTGTTTTTATCACTTCCATTTTTTACAAACCTAAACTTCATTGGATGAAACTTAACATTCTGAACATTATCTACCTCTCAAAAACTTACATTGATACTAGTTAGCAAGAAACCATTTCAGAAAATAACCCACGTAATCAGTTTCCAATCTTTTGGGTCATACTTCAAATATTTGACAACACACTAAGTTAGCCAGACCTTAATCTTCAGGTAGGCCTCCAACAATTCAAAATACAACTAAAAATAATTGATCGAAATTAACAAACAGAAGATGAGATTGCAATGCCACACCTTATGAATGCTCTCCAATCACTGGACACACTTGTTTATATTAATCAGCTATCTGCACAAGAAGCGTAAACCAAAGATTAACTCCAAGAAAACGAACAGAGCTTTTGTTACAAATGACATGATCGATCAAAGTAGTAATGCCATTAGACTTTCACCTCATCCTTTTGCAAAAAGCCGCTCCACAGCAGTGAAGCCTCATCTTTGGTGCTGGCCGAAGTGACAATAGTCACATTGAACCCTTTAATCTGTTCAAAGATCTCGAAATGATCCTCAAGCTCCGGCGAGGACTCTATAAACTCCGTCTCCATCGAAAACTGAATGAAATTCTTCCGAATTTGAACCGGAGAAGACAAAAGAGACATCACCGTCAGGCTTCTCACCAGAAAATTAGACATTCCGATTCTCCGGAGAGTGGTCTGCCGAGCTCGGTGGCTGACCAAATTGGCGCCCCTAAACCCCTTGGCCGTCAAATCCTTATCCTTCTGCGTCAGAAACTTCTGTCCGCCGGAAATCTCCATCGCAATTTTTCCAATCTCCGGCGCCTTCGATAACAGTTTCAGTTCGCAGAGGCGAGGAACTTGCATAACGTTATCGTAGTTCATCTTGAGCAGCATATCCTGACGCAATACGTCCTCGTAGTGAAAATCGAGCGGGAAGGTAGAGAAGGATTTGGAGGCGGAGGGAATTGAAGTTAGGGTTAGGGTTTGGAGAGGATTAGGAGAAAGGTTGTGATAGTGAAGAAGAGCTGGGTTGCTTTGATTCCCGAGCAATTGGCGGAGTAAAACTCCGGATCTCCTCGCCATTTTTATTTGGGGGGAAAGCAGAGAGGATAAGAAAATAGAGAAGGAGAGGAGATTAGAGATTGATGAAAGTTAGGGTTTCAGATCCATGGATTCACGCAGAGAGTGAAAGAGAGGAGACTGAAGTAGAGAGAAAGTGAAGCTGCCGAGAAGAGAGAGAAAATGAGAGGGGCTCGTTACACCCTAATTTTTTTTTTTGGATACAATATTCCAACAATGCCCTTTGACTATGAATTAAGGAAAATAAATTCAACGACCACCATCGGCGGCAAACTCCCGACTCTGGCCGGCGATGTGCCAACCTGTGCCGGGATTGTAACCCAGACCCGGCCTCCGTCAATTTCCATTGGTCTCATCTCAACGCCCAGCCAATTTGATCTCGCTGCATCTCTTTTTTTTTTATGATGATTTGAATTTTTTTTTTTTCACCCTTATGATTTAAACGTTTTTGCAGCTAAATTTGTTTTCTTGCATAAAAAAGATTGAAAATTTCGATAACATAAATTTGTTAGGAATTTTGTGAGTTTTCGTTATAGTGAATTAGATGTATGAGGGAGTGGGAATGAGTTTGAACTTTGAACCGAGAGATTGAGACTCCCTGCTAATAATGATAACTAAATTAAAAGATAGATATATACTACTAGCATAGCTTGAAATGGAATATTGTGTGGAAAAGATTAATTAAACTTTCTAGGCTTCGAGTCTATGCTATTGAATGAATATGGTTCAAAGGAAAAGAAAACTTTGACCTAGCCTCTCTGCTAGGGTTTACTCGTTGGCCTCTCGTCTTCGACAAATTTCCCAAAACTATGGCTCTTGCCACAATCAGGCGTGTCTTGCGTTGTTCTGGGGCGCGCTTCTGCATGCTATTCTTTGCTTTTCCTCCTCTTTCTGCCCGGTGTTTGCAGCTTTGGTGGAAGACTTTTAGATTCGGGTTTGGATATGACTTTGGATCCTTATAAGTTGGGTGAAGGTGGTACAGCAAATAGCGGGATCGATCCTTGGAGGTGGAGAGGGTTTCTGCCCTATGATGTTCGCTTTGGCAGTGGCACACAAATTTGGTTGTCGAGCCCAAAACACCGCTGTCAACAAGGAATGGTCGCGCAGAATCTGCTGCGGCTCGACGGATTCCGTCTGGGGCGTTTTGGCCTTGTTGATTTTGGAGATAAGGGCAGTGATCTGCTAATGGTGAAGGACGGTGGTCTGGCTCGATCTGCTTTCATTGGTGATGTCGGCGGCTGGGATAGGAATCGGTCTGGTCGTGGTGGCCTAGTAGTGGCTCTATGCCAGAGCTTTGCGGCGGGGAGGCAAGTCGGAGGTGGTGGTGGGGTGCCCTTAATACTTCTTGGGGTGCTCTTCGTAATTGCCATATGGGATGGGGCTCTGTGGGCTAATGCTTACTGGTGGGTCTGCTGGGCTTGCATAAGTTGGGAGGGGATGGAAGGTGACCTGTCATCTTCCATTCATAGTTTTTAGTTTTTTATCAGGTCGCAAAGATCATATTCTCTGAGGATTCATTTTACTATTTACTTCGAAGGATTTTGATCTTGTTTGGAATAAAGGTGCGTTAATTTCTTAAAAGGTGGGTGTTCTGGGTCTTATTCTTGTTCTAGAATAGGTGTTTAGGGTTCCCTAAGGAACGATTCTTTCTGTAGACCCCATAGGGGTGTTTCGTTTTTGTACTGCTTGCTGAATATATATAATGGGCTGACCTCTTTTCATAAAAAAAAAAAAAAAAAAAAAGGAAAAGGACTTTGCCAATCTTACTATTGAAATAATTCAATGGACAACCTTCAAGAGACGAATAAAAATGGAATAGATGTTGATGGGCTAGATAGCATTGTGAATTAGGTGGTGTGAACTGCGAAAGAGTTTTTCTATTGGAACCTCTAAATTTACTCACTTGACCTCTATGCTTTTCACACCTCTTATCAAATTTTCAAATACTAAATTTACTCACTAAACCTCACTAAACTTCCTCAAATAACCTCACTCATATAATTTACAAACAAATTATTATCTTTAAAATAAAAAATTTAGTCATTTCAATGATTTAATCACTCTATAAATCTTAACTAAATATACATTTCTTAATCAAGTTTTTTTTTTTTTTTTTAGAAAATTTCTTAATCAAGCTTGAGTTTCAAAAATTAATGTCTAATCAATAAGAAAATGCCATGAACTATTATGTTTTTTTTTCTATTTTAGCTGTGCAACAAAAAAAAATGAAGAAATCATTTGTTTTTATTCTAAAAAAAAATCATTCGTTTTTTAATGTTTATTTTTTTTTTTCGGTATTTTTTGTACCAAGTGATTAATTATATATATATATATATATATGTGTGTGTGTGTGTGTGTGTGTGTGTGTGTGTGTGTTGGTTTTCCCTCACCAATATGCGTTCAAAATATATATCATACATTTTTATGTCATATGATCTTTTTTTTTTAGTAAAATGAGGTCAGCCCTTTATTGAAATTGAAAGGTTACAACGATACCATGCCAATAGGCATAAAAAAGAAAATAAACAATGCGAAAGGAAAAGATGCAAAAATTACATATGAAATACAAAGAATTAAAAATGCAAGAGCAGCAACGTCGAGACGCAGCGCTGATTTTACACTACGAATTGCAGCCGTGTAGTGAATTGAGTAGTCGGTGGTTTGACTACCCATCGAACCCCAACGCACAAATTGACAAAAATCAACTTGGCGTCGGAATGAAGGCACTCTCCCACCTAAAGATTGAAGCCGGCCAAGGGTGTCAGAACATGGCCATGTTGGCAGACGATCTTTCACGAACAAATACCATAGCATTGGGTCCTAAATCCAGTACCAGTAGCGAGTAGGGGCCCCATGCCATTCCAACTGTTGAACAAAATCCCAATGAAAAGAGTGGGCCTGAAACCAAGCCCAATTGCGAAATTGGGTCGGAAGCCAAACCCAAAATTGAGAGTGGGTCAGAGCCCAAGCCCCCGACCCGCCCGGATCCCAAATCCGGACTCTCTTGCCCCGGTCCCAGACCCGATACGTGAGGTGCAACACCCAATTCCATTTCCGGCAAGACAAACCCGACACCACAACAGCCTCAGTCCCATCTGCACCACGACCACTATGCCTCAACCAAGGCACACCCAGGCAGTTGAGATCCAAATGAAGGACCTCGTTCCCAGCCTTCCAAAACCGCAGATCTGGCGCCCCCCGACGAACGCCACTACCGCCAATCACACCACCACCACGATCATCCTCACATCGACACCAGCAGCCGACAGACACCAATTCATCCACCAGATCAGAACTGGCAAACAAACCTGTCCACACCACCCACGAGCACAGCAAAACACCAGCCCCAACAAGAGGAAATAGAGAGAAGAAAAGCAGGCCAAGACTTGCAGATTTATCCATGGATAGGAGAAGGTATAGAGCTACGTCCACTAGGGACGACGGCTCACAAACCCTAGCAGAGCTAGGTCAGAGAGCAGATAGGTCATACATAAACCCTATTTTCTTCTCATCTTCTCCCAGTTTAATCGATAGTGAAGGAGATGCTCTTCACCTAGGGAGATAATGTCATATGATCTTAATCATATTTTTACTTCTTATTAAATATATATGAATGCTTTAATGAGTATGTAGTGAAATTGGAAAATGAAAATAGATAAGGAAAATAATAAGGAATACAATCTAATATTATTGAATTGGAAAGTCTACATAAAATAAATATAATATTTTTTTGGTATAATTATTGTCCTTAATAGTAATTTTATAGTAGGTTATATATGTCATTTAATAATTCATAATAGAGTGAGGTCAAATGAACAAATTTGGAGGTCCCAATAGAACTGCGAAATTAGGTACTTGGGTGGTGTATATGGTGAAGGTTGATTCGCCAACAAACTTTTATAAGATTGGCATAGAGGTGGAAGAAGGGTAAAATTAGAAATTATATGCATAATTTTTTAAGAGAGGTCCAAGGTCTGAATAGAACCACCCTAAAGATAATATATAATAGAAGAAAAAGTTATTGTAGAGAGAATATAATGGAGAGAGAGAAAAAGGTTATGGGATCATTTTTTATCTATTTTTCTTAATAAAAAAATTATTTTTTATTGTTATAATTGTACCTGTGATCTAATTAATTCTTTTTTTAATGTTTTAGGGTCATTTCTGTCAAAATTTTTGATTTTGGCTAACAACACCTATCACACCCCGAATTTCAATCACAACTAATAATATAACTAAATCATATACAAATGTTCCAGGCATGATGGTTCGGACATCAACACTATAGCTGTGAAATTTTTCCTTTAACAAAGGCAACTAACGATGTCTCAAACCCACAATGTGAATACAGACTCGTTCTTTAGAATCACATATTACATTATACAAAATTTACAAATTAAACTGAAACATCAATTCAATAAGTAATTGCACACACTACACTCATTACACAACGGAAGGCTAACAAGTGTGTACACAATTAGGTAATAAACCTACCACTGCAACGGCAAGGAAGTTCTATGGCTTCAGCCACGTTCACCCTAACCTGCAAGATGAACCCCTACACCATGGATTAGTGCACGAGGTTGCAACAACAAACCCAGTAAGCTTTTGCAAGCTTATATGAGTAAACTCAACAACCAAAAACAGAACACATGCTTAAGTCCTCTCAACCTAATAGTAAATAAGCATATATCACAGCATCAACTATCAATTTCGCATCATTCAATAGCATGCATCAGCAAGTCCACTCATGACAAAATCCATATGCTCAAACATCAAATCAACATTCAATTTCATGATCATAGTTCAAAACAAAACCATTTCAAGTAGTGTTTGAAATCATTTTCACGCTTAAAGGCGAATTACAAAATCACACAATCCACGAGAAATTCACCGAAATCGACTTGAGAAAGCAACTAACACAATTTGCGATAAATCCCCTCAAATCAACTTGAGGAAGCAACTCACACAATGTTTTCTTTTTCCAAAAACTCAACATCCTTTTCTAAAAAAAAAAAAAAAACACGTGTCACTTCGTGACAAATCATATTGATTGAAAACTTAACAATTCAAATATGAAAGTCAAAGTCCCTCAAGGACAATAAAAGAAAGACTACTCTCAAGACTCTCTTTTAAAATACGTACTCATGAGTTTCCGGTAACCCGCAGTTACCTCCATGAAGTACCTTTGCAGACAAATTAGAGCTCTAACTTATCGTAACCAATCACCCGGTTAAAGGTTTGGTTCCTGATATCATGTCTTGGTCACCATCTGTGACCCTCGATCTTCAAACCCAACTTGTCTTCAGACCTGATCTCCACAGGTCAAAGCATTTAAAGAAGTCGCACGACGTAAAAATGTTACACTGATTACGATCACCATCTGTGACCAAATTCTGGTCACCATTTGTGACCCAATCTCGATCACCATCCGTGACAAATATCAAAACATTAAGCGAATCGCACTGGACCCAAAATGTTACACAAATCTAATAAAAGATTTCCTAATCTTCCTCACCGTCTACGATAAGACTAAAACATTATGCGAGTCACACTGGACCCAAAATGTTACACAAATCTCATAAAAGATTTCCCCTTCCCTGATCACCATCTGTGAATCTTGGTACAAAGACCAATACATTTAAAATAATTCACACTTGACTCAAAAATGTCACACCAATCTCCACACTTTTCAAACAATAGAAAACATCTTTTTCCGCGATGTTGTTTCCCGAAAAGTCACATTCAAAACAATAATATGAACACAATCATGCATATTGCTTCATCATACTCACAAGGATATATATATTTTGCATATACACACACACACACATAGTCATTCGCTCTAGAATGCTACTAATACCAAATATAGTTTGCAGTTGAATAAGTAAGTCCCAAAACTATAAGGTAACTTCGTTCCTAAATGAACATTGTGAGACTACTCACTTCTGAATCCCGTTGCGTCTTCACACACAAACCGAGATAAGCACTAATTGCCGCAATCCACTCAACACACTTTCCACGTATCTAATTACATCAAAGTCACATCTTAATACCACTTGTGGTAAGAAAGCATATGAGTTTGAAACAAGTGATTAAAGTTTGAATCTCTTATTTGAACTAAAACCCAAAAGTAACGCCAATCGAGGCAGAACCTCATCTGCGACCACCCAAAGTCTCCAGAACACTCTTACGATCAATATATCCAAACGACAAGTCGACCCAACGGTCAGATCCTCACGGATCGAAAACCGAAGAGAATCAAAACTACGAAAAAACCCTAGCATGATCAAACGATCTCCAAATGCTACAAATCATATATCAAAACGGTCGTATCGATGAGTAGATAATAACATGATAAACAATTGCCCCAAAGGAGGCCGGACGAGCCGCCACTAGTTGTAGGCTCCACTCGCCGCTTCCTCAAACTCAAAACTAGCTCAATCAAACGGTCCAAAATGGAGTTTACACTACTATGATCAAATTTAATACCTGAGACTTGAGCCAATTCGGCCTAGATCGCCGCCGAAAGCTAAAATCCACTGTTCACTGAGAATCAGAGCTCCTCTTGTGCAAATCGATCAATATCACCACCAAGGATAGAAAGAGAACGCTACCAGGAGCAAAACGCAATCGGTTTCGAGTCCTGCAGTCATCGGAGGAGAGAGTTCCGGACAGGTCAATCGCCGCTGATATTTGCAGCTTCGATCTGCCGCGTGGTTGTGAATCGAAGCAAGCGGCCACCATAGGGAGGATGAGGAAGTGCCGGCGAGGTGATTTGGGTTGGGTTCACCGTCGGGGATTGCCAGAAAAATGAAAGCCGGTCGGGTCGGAATATCGGGTACGGGTCAGGTCGGCCGGAAGCTAGAGAGGGTTTGGGTTTCTGAAACTTTCTGGAAATTGCGTAAAACGGAAACTTTTGATTTTTGTGAAATATTTCCGAAAATTCTCTATTTATACTAAAATTTCTGAAAATGAAAATAACTTCTATTAACCATAACTTTCTCATACGAACTCTGATTTACGGGTGCCATATATCTACGAACTTGTATTGACGCGCTCTACGATTTTCATGAATGAAGTTTTTGGAGAAACTCAACGAATAAAAAGTCAACTGCTTGACCTCTCAAAAATAAAACGTTTCAAGTAATTATTCGTCCAAAACACTTCCACTCCATCCACAAACCTCGAAATCGTCCTAATAATTGACTTAATGAATTTCGGAAAATCATCATAAATTAATAACGAATTTCTGGGGTATTACAACACCTCTTCTCTTATTAATAATATAGATTCTACAATTTCGTCATTACACCCTAATCTTTTTGTCAACTATTTTGTTAATTTTTTTTTTAAAATTCTCATCACATATGATATATTTCACATGTTACGCCAGTGACAAACTGTTTTTTGTTTCTTTTACAAGAAGAATTGAACCAAACCAAAAGTTTCGGTTAGTTTCGATTGATTTGAACCAATTTTCTCACACCTTTATTTTCATGTGTTGTAATGTTTATACATGATTTTTACCTTAAAATGATTGACAACTAATTAAGTCAAAATTTGTATCATCTCGAGGTTGTGAGAGCATGATGCACTCTGTGCATATATGCAATTGTACATATTATTTCCATGATTGTTACTGAGAAACTACGAGGTTCTCAAATCTCAATTCTATGATATTTTTAAAGTGAAATTTAACCATGATCGAATTGTATAGTTTAATTTGGATCTATGTTTCCTAGTTAGAAAAAAATTATATGAGATATGGGACGAAACTAATATTTCAAGACAATTAGTGATGGATCCTTCAAACTATATTATATTTTTGGCTTGAACTCTTGATTTAGTCTTGTGGAAGAAAATAGATAGAGATGGTAATATGGTAGCTCACACCTTGGCAAAACAAGCTATTGCCGGAGATGATAGATTTTGTTAGCTGCTTGTATGAATTAGTGCTATGGGTGATTTTTTTTTTTTTATTTGTTCTATTCGAGAAAGATTTTTGATGAGGCCACGGCCACCTTAACAACGAATGTTGTGTTGACCATTTTTTTTTTTGAAAAACAATACTTTCATTTAATTAGTGATGAATATCGCTTAAGATGGCATCCCTTATAAATTCAAGAGCATACAAAAACCAAGAATGAGAGAGCTCTGAATGAGGAGTCGTACAAGCAAGATTATGAGCCACATTGTTTGCTCGACGATTAACATGAGCTAGAGAAAACATAGGATAATTGCTAAACATTGCTCTGAATTCATTTATAACATGACCACAGATTGAAGCATCTTCATCCTCCGCATTGATAGTTTGGATCAGTTGTAAACAATCAGTTTCAAACTGTACCGGTTCATGGTGCAGTGATATAGCAAACTGGACTGCAGCTTTTAAGGCCAAAAGCTCAACCTGGAATGCGAAATTGGCATTATGTACCACTTTCGTCAGAGCAGCCCAAAATTCTCCCTTGTGATCACGAAGGACACATCCCACTCCACCTTTCCTCCGATGATAATTATAGCTCCCATCAATATTGCATTTCAACACATGCTCAGCCGGACTAGTCCACCTTTGAATCCCCTTCACTCCTGGAATAGACGAGGCGTGTACAAGTTTGTATTCATTGAACCATCTCATCGTGGCAATCGCTATATCTGTTGGCAATCGTGGTTTCGCCTCCCACAAAACCGCATTTCTATTCGTCCACAAGGCCCATAAGAACATCATGAACTTCTCAAATTGCTCCAATGATACTCGGTTAACACATTCCAACATCCACTCCTTGAAGATGAATACTGGTGTCACAGGACAAGTGATTTGGAGAGAAACCTCACCCAGCAATGCCCAAGTTGTCAGACAATTTGCTAGGACATGCCCTATTGATTCCAAAGGACAATCACACAACAAACACCCAGTTTCACCCTCATATCCCTTTGTTAATAATCATTCTCAAGTCGGAAGAATGTTCTGGTAAGCTCTCCAAACTCCAACGACAACTTTCTTGGGAACTTTAGCCGCTTCCAAATTGTCTTCCATAAAACTTGGAACTCATCCACAAAGGGGGATAATTAACTCTATTATAGGCAATGTCTCTGTTTGGCTCCCAAAATCAGTCTGGTACAAACTCTCTCGTTTGAATGCGCGAGCGTGCCAGCACCGTGGGATGCAGTCGTCGGGGCGTCCCTTGACCTGACTTCTTCTCAAACGATGTGGACGAGGAGAGCACCAACCTCGTCACAAGGTTCTTTTCTCTACCTTCCGGAAAAGGACTTCTTGCCTTACGGGTAAGGGCTTTGGTTGTGGTCTCTTGCATTCACCGAATCGATACTTAGTGTTGTAGACTAAGCAGAGCAATCACTGGGAAGTTAGGAGAAAGCACGGGTTTGCTAAAGCGTGACTTTAGCTTCGCTGGGTTGCGAGTGCGTTACCCTTGCTTCGCTGGAAGTAACGGTGGCAGTGGCACTAACAGTCAGCTCCTGGGGAGACTGGGACTAGAAGCACGGTCGCTGGGTTAGTTTGGTGGCACTGACAGTCGGCTCTTGAAGAGACTGGGACTGGGGTGTGGTCACCGGTAAGAGAGGCTGCTCCGGGGAGACTTGGGCAATCGTAGAGATTGGTTGAAGAGTTGTCGGTCGTTGTATCGTTAAAGCCTCTATATATAGGCTGCTTGCTGTAGATCCACCTTCCAAATAGGAATGAAACACTATATTTTAGGCCACAGTTATTGGCCTTGAATCAAATCAAAACTCTTAATAGTCTAGATATCGTATAATAATAAGAGATTGACTCTGTCATAGCAATCTTTTAGACAAGATTAATTACCTTTTAGAGTCCTGGACGTAATCTTCCTCTTCAGCGAATTGTAGGATATGCACGTCTTCATTGCCTTCGCGAAAACTTCGTAGCTCGCCGCATGCATATATATATATATAACCCACTGAGCCATGCAGCTTGCATAATTAACTTGTATATATATCTTCCTTGATATTCGCGAGCAAGCATGATTGTTCAACACCATAATTCCTTGCATATATATATTGGCAGCAAATAGCTGATGGCCCACCATGCTATGCCTTAATCATCTTCTGCCTCTTTCATGCAATTAAGGAGAATCAAGGGATGATCCACCTTCCTTAATTGATTAAGGCCATGATATGCACGTAACCAAGACAACCATGAATCCCAGTCAAATACAACCATGAGGCCTGCAAAGATCTTCCATATGCTCCATCTGATCTCCAAGTAGGTTTTATTTAGCCTCTAATCAATATATTCCGAACTTATTGAAAATATATAGCTTGGGCCACGTATATTGGCCCAGTTTTCTTCGAGTCCCCCTTGTCGGGAAAAAATGTTAGGGCTAAATACTAGTTAGTACCTTGTGGTTTAGGTCCAAAATCAATTCAGTCCCTGGACTTCTAATTTCATCAAAAACACCCGTGCACTTTCAATTTTGATCTAATAGGTCCAATTCGTTAATATTCTATTATGGATTTAAGTTATAGTTGGATTATTTGTTGAAAAACTATTTATTTTTAATAGTAGGACTCACTCCTAAATTGACTATGCAGACCACCTCGACACCACATCATAAAACATAGGCCATATATGAGCCACGTTAACAAGTTAAATAACTCAATTGTCGGAAAACTAACAAATTGGACCTATTAGATCAAAATTGAAAGTGCAGGGGTGTTTTTGATGAAATTAGAAGTTCAGGGACTGAATTGATTTTGGACCTAAACCATAGGGTAGTAATTTGTATTTAGCCCAAAATGTTATTTTGGGTTCAAACAGTCTCGAGCTATATAATATGCTGAATTTGTGGTGAAAATTCCTCTCTTATGCGGATGCCAAGCCACTTTATCTCTAGGAAGATGACTACTTACAGGAATAGATTTAATAAGAGGAGAAAAGAGTTCATCAATTAATCTATCATTCCATGCAGCTGTCTTGTGGTCAATAAGCTCCGAGACAAAAACAGGTCCATGCAAGGGAGGTTGTGACCATGGTCGAAGGGTATACCTATCTGCCAGTAGCCATCGATGCTCCCCGAATATCTTCCCCATTACCAACCATCCATCTTGTACCAACCTGTAAAACTGAATGCGCTTCAACAATACTGCGTCATGGAAAGGAGGGCTGCTGACCTAGCTCTGCATCCCAAAACGAGTCTTCTGGAAAGTACAAAGCCTTATAAATTTGAGCAATAAGTGATGTTGGATTTTTGAGTATCCTCCACCCCTGTTTGGTCCGCATGGCCAAATTGAAAAGGTGTAAATCTTTAAATCCCATACCACCTTCATTCTTTGGGGTACACAATCTCTCCCAAGACTGCCAATGTATCTTTTTCTGTGCATCAGAGTCACCCCACCAAAACTGCGCACACAATTGATGGAGATCATAGCACATGCTCTGTGGAAGTAGATAGCAATTCATAACAGACATGGGAACTGCCTGCGCCACTGCTTTAATCAGAATCTCTTTGTCAGCATCACTCTCAACAGTTTAGTACGCCAACTCACTACTTTCTTGGACAACTTTTCTTTCAGATACTCAAAAGCTTCCGTCTTTGATCTTTCCACATGAGTTGGAAGACCTAAATATCTTTCATATAAGAAAATAAAAAATAAAAAAATAACGCGTTCGTTTTTATTTCAATTGCAGCTGGTTGATTTCAGTTCTAACAAACTCCACAAAATGTCACTTTAAAGTCCCCATTCATTGGATATCTTGAAGTCTGTTTGGTATGCTTCTCACACACCCAACAAAAAAAAGATTATGGCCCCATTCACAACAAGTATTCTACACACAGTAGGTTACAATAAGTATGAGAGACTGCAAAACTTAAGCAGCTTCTTGAAAACTTGCTTCGAATATACTAAGGTATCCTCCCATAGGTCATGTAAAAAAAATTCTATCTAATTATTTTGAATTAATCCTAGCATCGGTTAACTAATTGCTTAAAGAGATTCACTAATTAATTAACCTTAATTCTTAGCATGAGTACTAAGCAATTCATGTTCCGTCAATTATATCAAATCCAAACTC
Organism: Rosa rugosa; assembly: GCF_958449725.1. Lineage (NCBI taxonomy): Eukaryota > Viridiplantae > Streptophyta > Magnoliopsida > Rosales > Rosaceae > Rosa > Rosa rugosa. The sequence goes on along the minus strand of NC_084821.1, from coordinate 17,574,626 downwards.
TCCGCCCTAGTAGAGAAAGACACATTATTTATTAGAATTATATCCATATATAACATAAGTTTTTCTGGCACACATAAGAGATCTTGAATTCGATTTAGTAATAAAGAGAAACTCTATTTCTAGTTGACAAAGACATATTACTATATACCCAAAAAAAACGACGCATTACAATTTGAGCCACACTTGTCTGAGAATTTCCTTCATTACTAGAATTAGCCCCACATCCATGTCTTTCACAGTTTCAGCTAAACAAACTATTGAGATGACTTGATAAGGCAGTTGAGGTATGAGATTGGATTACAGAATCTGTAACACTCTTTTTCTTAGGTGAAGAAGAAAAACGCGTATTGGATTTGATTATACAAATTGGTTTATAGCAAATTTTGTTTGTTTGTTTTTTTTTTTCCTTATGATGAAATCTTCCTCAGAAATAGGTCCGTATATATTTGGTTGCTGTTTTTAATCTAGAACCACAAATCCCACAATACAATGACATAAATTTTCCAAATGCCCTTACGCGGTTTTCATTTGGACGTTTACACGTTTTGGGATTGGAATTACGGAAGGTTATAGATAGAGAGAGAGAGTCAGATTGTTAACTAATAATTTTCGATTGAGACAAGCAAAAGAAAACTACAATCTTTTACATTTTTTTATCATGAGATGGATCTAATTCCACTGTACAATAATGACCGGATTAAATAGACATGTTTGGGTTCAAGGTACTAAAGATTCAAGGCTCTCAAGAAGTTAGGAGAGAGCAAAGTGCAGTATGAATTTACTAAAACTCTTGTATTACAATGTATATGAATGGTTTTTTAGTTCGAGATATCTTGTAGCTAGCAAGCCAAGCGTCTCAAGTCAATTTCAAGTACATGTTTAGATAAGCTAATTTTGTTGTTGATACGATTGTTGTGACATTTTATGAAGCAATCGATTTGAGACATGAGAGTCATTACTTGCTTGTACTTAGCAAGTTAAGCATCTCAAGTCAACTTCAAGTACATGTTACTGGTACGATTGTCGTAACATTTTATGAAGCAGTCAAGTTAAGACATAATAAGAGCCATTGCTTGCCTTTATTTGCCGATAGTGCTTTATATTTTGTCAAATTTGAAACTTGGGGACCAAGAAATTGCAATCATAAATAGGACACTCTCCACCATCCTTAAAGCACTCTCTCCTTCACACTCTCTTTCACCAGCAATAGATTATCTCTCTCTAGCAAAATAAAAGCAAAAGGTACTTGCAGCTTCTCTACTCTCCTTTGTTTTTCCCTGTTTTCAGTCTCTCTGTTTTCCTCTGTTCCAAGACCACACTCTCTTGATCTTCAAAATCCCCACACCCAACTCGAAGAAGCTCGAATGGAAAACCCAAACACCATATCCAAAAACCGCAAGCAAAGCCTCTACCTTCCCAGGAGAGGACAGGTCAAGATCAAGATATTCAAGTGCTTGTTCAAGTCGTTGGCTTCGATGTTGGGTTCAAGTCTAGCAAAATAAAAGCAAAAGGAACTTGCAGCTTCTCTACTCTACTCTGTTTTTCCCTGTTTTCAGTCTCTCTGTTTTCCTCTGTTCCAAGACCACACTCTCTTGATCTTCAAAATCCCCACACCCAACTCGAAGAAGCTCGATGGAAAACCCAAACACCATATCCAAAACCCGCAAGCAAAGCCTCTACCTTCGCCGGAGAGGGCAGGTCAAGATCAAGATATTCAAGTGCTTGTTCAAGTCGTTGGCTTCGATGTTGGGTGCGTTTGCCCGGAAGCCAGCCGGAGAAGATGGAGGGTTCTTGAGCTCCAATTCCCAAACTCCGGCGGAAACCCCAAGTGGGTATTGCTCCGATGCTCAATCTGATCGTTCCTGATCCCCCAATTTGATGAGTTGAGGTTTTTGTGAGGAATTCCCTGAATAAGGTTGTAGGTGGTGTTAATTATGTACATAGTAACTTAGGGTTACAAGTTTTGGGTAGAGATGAGGTTGAGGTTGGGGGTTCAAGAAGGAAAATTGAGGTTTGTATAACATAGTAGTGTGATGTAAATTTTGTATGAGATTCTAGTTTTGTATCAATCATAATCTCTGTACCAATATCTTGGTTCTGTAAATGAGACAGTAACTCGTTTTTAACAGTTCTACATCATTTCTTTCATTTTCGTACAGCTCTCTGTTTGCCATTGGCTTCTTATACAATTCTGGAAAGATGCAGACTTTGGCTTGAAATTCAATTCTGGAAAGATAGAAACTTCGATGACAAACGGGAACTTTGGTAACTCTTTCTCCGGCAGAAAAGCTTTGGTAACTTCTTTTTGGGTACAAAGTAATAGCTTCTTTTAACTTCGATTAGTTGACATTAACAGACTGACAACGATGTCAGTGGCAATATTTCTGTGTAAATTGAATCTCATTCCCAATATAGATTCTTAACCTACCACTCTCTCTCTCTAGTTGACCGGTTGGTGTTTGGTAGGTAGTTGATCATAATAGTTTGAGCTCTGTACGTTTTCGTTTATTTGAAATTCTAAATTCTCCATAAATGATTTAGCACTTTAGCGCATTTTAAGATAAGAAATTCAAAAGAAATAACTATGAGTGATGATTTCGAAGTTGAGTTTGGCATAATAATTTAAACTTCAAAACAAGTCTTCATATATATATATATATATATATATATATATATATATATATATATATATATATATATATATATATATATATATATATTTTTTGAATCAAGAACGAATTTATATTAGATCAAAACCTCAATGGAGGTACTGAGAATCGTGATGGAGTACATCACGAATACAAGCAGGTGCTAGACCTATCCATATACAACCATTAGTTGCTTCAAAGCCTATTCCAGCAAGTCGATGTGCTACCATATTGCTGGATCGTAGTTGATGACATATTTGAACATTTGGAATTTTCTGCATGGCACTCTGTATGTCATCAATTAAGCCCCCATTAGCCAAAAGAGTGTGGTCAGTGCATAGAGCCTCAGCGATGGCCATGGCATAGAGCTTCAAAGCCTATTCCAGCAAGTCGATGTGCTACCATATTGCTGGATCGTAGTTGATGACATATTTGAACATTTGGAATTTTCTGCATGGCACTCTGTATGTCATCAATTAAGCCCCCATTAGCCAAAAGAGTGTGGTCAGTGCATAGAGCCTCAGCGATGGCCATGGTATTATCACTTTCTACAACCACATGCTGTATCTGAAGAGAAACAAGTAAATCAAGTCCTGCTCGAATTGCCCTAAGCTCACATTGTTTTGGAGACGCTGCATATGCCACTGGACTAGCAAATGCCGCTACAAATCTTCCTGATGCATCCCTTAAAATTCCTCCAATGCCTCCCTTGGTTGTTGTGGATAAGAATGCTGCATCAACGTTCAGTTTAAACGCTCCATTCTCAGCAGGTTTCCATCTAGGCCGCAGATGGGCTTTCGGTTGTTTGACTCCACCTCGAGCTGTCTGGAACTCATCGAGCCATGAGAAGCTGCTTAGTAACACATCTTGAGCAGTTTGCTGTGTGCCTGACCATAGCATGTTATTTCGGTTTTTCCAAACAGCCCAAATTATCATCATTAATCGTGCAAAGTTTGGAGCACTCAATGTTAAGGCTCTTTCTAATATCCATTCTTTGAAATTGAGAGATAGTAAAATAGTGCCCTGCAGATTAAAAAGAGCTGCTGAGAGTATAGTTGTTGCCACTGTACATTTGCAGAAAAGGTGTACCACATCTTCCACTCGATGATCGCAGAGTAAACAGTTGGTGTCTCCATCATACCCTTTAGTAAGTAGCCTTTCTCTTGTGGGGAGCAAATTATTACAAGCTCTCCAAACACAAATGCTTACCTTGCCGGGCACTTTAGCTTTCCATAGGTTCTTCCAAAGATCTTTGTATGGATCCCCACTGGATGTAGAAGTGAGAGTGTTTTGCATAACATCCACTCTTGCAATCCAATAAGCAGACTTAACGGAGTAATATCCCCTTTTTTCCGGACTCCAAACTAACCAGTCTGGGCATGGATTACGACCAAGAGGAATGCAAAATTTTTTTGAGGCAATGTCATTGGGGAATATACTATGAACTAACTCAGCTTTCCATTGTCTAGATGTGTCATCAATTAGGTCTGCCACCTTGTGCAAAGAGTTATGTTGAGGTCTAACAGGTCCATACGAGGGTTGTACAGGGATACACGGATCAGTCCAAATATCAACTTGCTCCCCATCTCCAATTTTCCATTGTATACCAGCATGAAGTACAGCTCTGCCTTGTAAGATGTTTCTCCAAGAGAAAGAAGGAGAATCTCCTACAGGTGCCTTGTCATCAATTAGGTCTGCCACCTTGTGCAAAGACTTATGTTGAGGTCTAACAGGTCCATACGAGGGTTGTACAGGGATACACGGATCAGTCCAAATATCAACTTGCTCCCCATCTCCAATTTTCCATTGTATACCAGCATGAAGTACAGCTCTGCCTTGTAAGATGTTTTTCCAAGAGAAAGAAGGAGAATCTCCTACAGCAGCTTCCCAAAAAGAGCAATGTGGAAAATATAGAGCCTTATATAACCTTGCGACCAAAGATTGCGGATTGGAGATAATTCTCCATTCTTGCTTATCAAACATAGCTATATTGTAAGCATAAATGTTTTTGAAACCCATACCTCCTTCTTGTTTGGTTAAGCAAAGCCTCTCCCAACTTCTCCAATGAATTTTCTTCTTCTCATCAATGTCACCCCAAAAGAATGAAGCACATAGTTGGTGGATGTCATCACAGAGGCTTTTTGGTAGCAGATAACAGTTCATGACGTAAAGAGGCATTGTTTGAGCTACGGCCTTGATGAGAATTTCCTTACCTGCACAACTCAGGATTTTGGACTTCCAGCTGATTAGCTTCTTGGATAATCGTTATTTGATGTAGGCAAATTTTGCTATCTTGGACTTCCCTACTCGATCTCAATGGTAAGCCAAGGTATTTATCATGTTCTTCTTTCCTTTCTACCTCAAGGATGGATGCCAGAGTATCTTGGAGATCCATATTCACATTCTTGCTAAAGACCATACTGCTCTTTTGGAAATTTACTTTTTGGCCCGAAGCTTGCTCATAAACATTGAGGATGTGTTTAAATGCAAGACATTCTGTGGTAGTGGCTGTTCCAAAAAGCAAAGAATCATCTGCAAAAAATAGATGATGAAGGGTGGGAGCTTGTGGACACATCTTCATTCCCTGAATCAAATTACGTTGCATAGCATTTGTGATGAGGGCCGACAGACCTTCTGCACAGAGAATAAACAAGTAAGGTGATAGTGGATCACCTTGTCGGATTCCTCTGGTAGGTAATATATGTGGAGTTGGCTCTCCTTGTACCAATAAAGAATAGCTTACGGAAGTGACATTGTTCATGACCATGTTTATCCAATTTGGATGGAATCCTAGTTTAGTCAGGATAGCTTGCAGGTACGGCCATTCTAGTCGGTCATAAGCTTTACTGATGTCTAGTTTCAAGGAAAAGAAACTAGTTACTTGCTGACGAAGTTTATGCATGAAGTGCGCGGCCTCATTAGCAATCAATGTGTTATCAGAGATTATTCTCCCTGGTACATATGCACTTTGCAGAGGAGAGATGATATGGGGAAGCCAAAATTTGAGTCGATTTGCAACAACCTTGGAACAAATTCTACATATAACATTGCTTAAAGCAATTGGCCGAAAATGAGCAGCTTCTTTAGGGTTTTTGTATTTTCGGTATTAAGCACAGATAGGTGAAGTTAGTGGCTGGCGGTATGTTTCCTGTTTCCACAAAGCTACGCACTGCCATACGTATATCAAAACCCACCACATGCCAATATTTTTGGAAAAAGAAAGGGGACATACCGTCCGGGCCTGGACTCTTCGATGGATGCATTTGAAAGATAGCAGTTCTAATTTCTTCATCGGTGTACTCCTGCATAAGACAAGTCAATCAGAATGTTGAAGAATAGTTATATTCAATCAGAATGTTGAAGAATTAATTGATCCCCTCAACCCAATTTCCAGTCCAATAATTTATATGCTGAGAAAAATTTAATAATTAATTTATTTAAGGTTTAAAGCTTCTTACGCTAGGGTTAGTGTTTCCATTCCTCCTGGTCCAGTATTCCAGTCAAAGATTTTCCCACTATATTTCTTTTGGTGGCTTGAAAAGTGGGGCACACATTGGCCCTACAACCTTTTACTTTGGACTCAGTTGGGAATTTGAATGTTCTTTTTTTTTTTTCCACAAAGAGTTTGAATGTTGGTATAGGCAAAATCTAAAACACTAAAAGCTGTGGGAAGCTCCATCAATTAACTTTCTCTGTTCACACCATTCATAACAGATGTGGAAGGTCCGTCAACCCTCTGTGTTCACATACTCTCATTCAACATTCATTTATATTTATGATGGTGGTGTATATTAGAGTATCAGATCATTACAATATAATTGCCTATGAGTCTATGACTTGTAATTTTGTTGTTGTTGTTGTTGTTTTTCATCTTAAATCTCACGCTAACAATGCATGTAAATAGTCGGTCGATTGCATATGAATGAAACATGAATACACAAGAGCTCGAAATGCACTTATATGTAATTTTCTCAATATAATTCTTACAAGATCGACTGCATATGCTAAAACTATAGCGCTTGTCATCTGTTCTAGTTACTTAAATATTCTACATATAAGACAATGAGATGGATAAATTAAACCGTGTTCGTTGACACTCTTAATCTAAGTAGGGTATGATTTTGTGACCCCAAAAGATTCTGAAACATCACCATTTTCTCAGTGTTTGATTATTGCGGCAACTAGAAAATATTGACCATATTCATGCATGATGCATTAATATCCAATATTTTCTAGGTTTGTCTTTCACCTTTAGAAGAATTAGTTGAGGACTTGAGGCTGCTGATCTATTAGCAACGTTATTAGCTTCATGATATAGAATAATCTTCATATAAGTTTTACGGTGATCTATTATTTTTTTAATTAACTGTCATGATAAACGTGGATAAATAGCAATAGACTTATAACTCACTCATACTCCCAAAATTTGAAAGTAGCTCAGATTCCACATAACAAGAAATAAAGAAAAATCTTGAAGAAGCCATCGCTTTCTTCCATCAATGAAGACCCTACTTTGCAGAAGAAGAAGAAGCGATCGGAAATCTTATGGTGGAAGTGATCCGGCCAGTAGTTTTTTTTTTTTTGACTTTGTCAAGGGGAACCCAAAGGCTTCCTAGGCCCAAGATAAACCCCTTCGGCGCATGTGAAATGCTCCAACTGTGCATTGCAGCACAGTGCCTAGCCACTTTGATAGCTTCGGGGTTCGAACCTAGGTTTGGGAGCACATCCAACAAGGCAAGAACCACTAGGTCACTTGCAGTGGTTCCGGCCTGTTTGGCTCCAAAATCAGTTGGCTTGCAAACTGTCTCTTTTGAGCGTGTGATTGCGCAGGCGTGCCAGCACCGCGGGGTGCAGTCGTTGGGGTAGTCCCTTGACCTGACTTCTTCTTCAAGCGATGTGGACGAGGAGAGCACCAACCTCGTCACAGGGTTCTTCTCTAGCCTTTCGGAAAAGGACTTTTGCCTTACGGATAAGGACTTTGGTTGTGGTCTCTTGCGTTCACCGAATCGATACTTAGTGTTGTAGACTAAGCAGAGCAATCACTGGGAAGTTGGGAGAAGCACGGGGTTGCGCTAAAGCGTGACTTTAGCTTCGCTGGGTTGCGAGGGCGTTACCCTTGCTTCGCTGGTAGTAACGGTGGCGGTTGCGCTCGCAGTCGGCTCTTGGGGAGACTGGGACTGGAAGTACGGTCGCCGGGTTGATCTGGTGATGCTAGCAGTCGGCTCGCTGGGAGACTGGGACTGGATCGCGGTTACCGGGTTTCAACGAGGTTGAAGGTTTGCTCCGGGGAGGCTTTGTAATCGCTAGGATTGATTGATTTGAGAGAGGTTCCTTTTTTCGTCCTTGAAACCTGGTATATATACCTAGGGTTTCGACTGTTCCTTGTTGTAGAAGGATTATTGATTGAAGTTTCCTAATCAATCTCTGCTACTTGACTCCAATAAGGTTTCGTTTTCCTCATGGATTCCGGAGTAGGCGAAGCTGTAACCCAAACCCCCGTAGGCTTATTTTTGGGCCGCAGGTATCGGCCCGCTGTGCTAGATCCACTAAAGGATATTGCCAAAATTACTTTTGGGCTCAAACATTGCCCCCCAGGCCTCGAAATCAGGCCCATAACAATGTAACTGATTGAAGGGGACTAAAACGACGCGTTCAATGCTTGAAACGATGTCATTAATGAGGGTTGCGTCCTTTCGCTCGCGAAAACGCCTTTCTGTCGCATCGTTTCCCTCACAAAATCTCTTATTTAAATCCGCAGCCACTTCAGACCTGTCACATCAGAAACTCTTTTAGTCTCCTAAACCCAGAAAAACCCTCCTTTGCACACCTCTTTTCTCTTTGAAACCCAGAAATGGCTCCCCCGAAAAAGATAGTCATCGATCAAGAAGAAGAACTGAATGAACAAGCCGCCCGCTCTTGGGGAACCAACATCGGTGCCAGCCTGGTCCTCCAAACCATTATTCAGAGGCCCCTGCTTCTCAGACTCTCGAATAACAATGCCGGACTGGGTCCAACGCCGCGAGATTCTTTCCCGGCCGATGCCATCGCCTTCTATGGCTTACCTGTTCGCCGCCCCATCCCAGTCCTCCGAAGGACTCCTGGGGACTTTACCAGCTGGAGTGCCCCTAATCATCGATCAAAAATAGGGCATTGGCCTTCTTTCATCAGTGCGGCGGAGCTTTCCTGGTATCGTGAGACGCGAGCTCGAGATCTGGCTCGCTGGAACGCAGCAGGTATCACCCATACTATCGATCTTTGTTTCTGTCTTCGGCGCGGTGGCAATCGTTCGCCACTCGCTGCCTTTCTCTGTTTTTGGAACACCGCCACCAACACCTTCGATTTTCGATTTGGCCAAATGAGCATCACTTTGTTGGACATTCTCACCATCACCGGCCTACCCATCGACAGCGAGCCTTATCTGCATGGCCAATTCGACTCCGATACTTTTACCTCCACCATGGCCTAACATGGTCGCAGCGCTCATAGCGGCTCCTATCCGCGGTGGTTGGCTTATTACCGCCAGGAGCACAATGCGACTGGCGGGATTGCTTTCTTGGAGTACTGGCTCTGTAAGTTTATCTTCTGTACTTCCTCCTGTAAGCCCACTGGTGCCTGGACCTTCCTGGCCACGGCCCTCTACAACGGTCGCCGCGTGGGGTTGGGACAACCAGTGCTGGGTGCCCTCTATCGCACTTTATACCAAGCCACCATGCATCCCTTCGAGACTAGCATTTCTGGCCCTTTTTGGATTCTAGACTTCTGGATTCAAATATACTTCCCATATTTTCGTCGCGATGACATCCCATTGCTTCCACCTTCTGATCAACTCCTGGGACGATGGCTCAGTCGCGATGAAAGGTACACCTCGCCTCCTTATTGTGAGTGCTTCACATACTTGTACCTCCTGCACGAGATGCCATACTGCGACTTGGTGCTGAGTAGAAGATTTCCAGCTCCGCTTGAACACGGATTTCTCCCGGGCGCCTCTCGCTACAGTGATCGCGCGCGCTTGGCTTTTCGCCGCGCGATTTCATGTTCAGACATCAGGATCGCCGCTGACGAACTCAGTTACGAGCTTTACGCTCCCAACCACTTCGCTCGCCAATTCGGCCTTGTTCAATTAGTGCCATTCCCCCTGTATGATGCCTGGAACTATAACACCTCTTGGCGTAGACTTGGGCCTCTTTCTGGACCTCCTCCAGCACAAAGCACACTCGCATTGGTTGATCTCCCTGACTGGGCTAAAGAGATTGACTCTGTGGATGGGACTGAGGAAGGATACGAGGCATGGTGGGCAGAAGTTTCGGTTAACTGCTGGAGGCAACAGCATGATGAGCTATTCGCTGCCATTTTCGGGGAACTGCGATACCCCTACACTGCCGATGTCGATCTACTTGTTCGCGTTCCGGAAGACGCTGCACAAGCTCCTCCTCCCGCTGCTGAGCCGGCTCCGCGACCCGCGCGAGCGCCACGTCAGGCCCAGGCTGGTATCGTAATCCGCGAACCCCCTCAAGAGGTAAGTATCCTGACTTATGTTTTGTACTTTGTTCATTTGCTCTTCCCTTTTTAATTCAAATTTTGCTATTCCAGGGAAACGCGCCACTTTCTGGCAGTCGCGCAGCGAACAACTCCCCAGCCACTGGCCAGTCTGGGAAACAAAAGGCAGTGATGACAGAGCCTGAAGACCAAGAATCCTCCTCTGATGACGATGACTTGCAGACGGTAAGAACTTTCTGTTTGAGTAAATCATACTTCCTCCACAAATCAAACCTAACCTTCTGACTCCAACAGATCGCCGCCCTCTCAGCTCGGAAACGAAGTCGTTCTGATCCTCGAACTGACCTATGGGCAGGAGATGAACCAATCGCTGACCGACTGGTAAGACACAAGCACATTCAATACTTGTTAGCAATTTCTTTTCATTCTACGCGACCATGTAACAATCCTCATTTGCAGGTTCGCCACAGGTCCTCGACACACACTGAAGAAGGATCTTCAGCCGCTGGTGAAGGCACATCTGCTTCCCAAGCCCAAGCGTCAACTATCCTGAACAACTCCCCACCTCCTGCGGGTGCTGCCAGTGATGCACAGTTGGTCTTGATCCCAGTGCAGATCATAGAGGATAGTTCACCTGAGGTCGAAGGTAGCGCGCTACCGGATGCACCTCGCGAGGAACCAAACGATATACCTGTTCTGGAGCAGACAGCACCTGACTCAATTCCTATTCCCAGCGAAGCCATCCCAGAGGCAATGCCAGAGGTCGTTGTGCGTGAGCCCACAACCGAGGAGGTATTTCCCTTAACCAATAAATTCATTATTACTTCCTGGCTTAAATATTCTGACACTACCTTCTTTCAGAATCGAAATGCCTTCCACACTGAGGACGCTGTAACTGAAGACGTAGAAGCAGAAGCTGCTGAGCCTGCACCTAATATGGTTGGTCAGGAACTCCTTCCCCCTGCCCCCCAAGTCGCTGAAGCCGGAGAATTGGGAGTCCTTCCTGACCCGGTGCCCGAGGAAGCACCTGTCGCTGAGCCTCCTGAGGCTCCTGTCGCTGAGCAACCAACTCCCTCCACTCTGGAAAGGTTAGCTCGCGTACTTGAAGTGACTCCCCCTGGGGTCGTAGATGAGGCTAGAGAAGGCCTTCGTCGCCTCCTGGGCCCTGATATCTTGATTCCTGGTGCGCCCGTGCGAGTTTTAGAATATTTGAGGGTACTTCTCCGCGAAGGAGCCATCACTGAGGATCAATTCCAAGAAGTCGACCAACTGCTGCAAAAGCTTCCTCAAGGGCTCAATGAACGGGCAGTCGCGAACGCGCAGGCTAGGCAGACTGAGACGCACTATCAGAACCTTAACCAGCAGACAGAGTCCGCGCGCGATTTTTTGGGTGATCAAGCTAACCTCATCAGGGAACTGACGCTCGAAAGGAACCACTTGAGGTCCCAGATTCAGGCTCTTCAAGCCCGCTTAACTGACGTTACTACCAGGCTTACTCATGCGGAGCCTCAGTTAGAACAACCCCTCGCTGCCTTCGAGACGCTATCCCAGGAATTGGCTCAGGCTCGTGTGGTAGCCCAACAAGCTGCGCAAGCTGCTGCGGATGCTAGTTTTCGTTTAGATGAACTTTTCCTTCGCCTGACCCATGCAGGCCGCAGACTTTTGGGCCTCTAGAATTAAGCCCATGTTTTGTATGAAAAAATATTATTATTAATCTTAATATTTAGCCCACATTGCTTGGCCCAAATACAAATCAACTTATCTTCTCAAACTGCTCAGCGCTTCAATTCGTTTTAATGCTTTTTAAAACTGTTTGAAAAGATTGAAAAGATAATCTCGAAATGAAGCGGTTACCTCCTTGGAGACTGCCCCGCTTCCCACGCGCTTTCAATTATCTTCATTTCCGAGATCTTAGCATTTAACACCAATTGATACGCTCATTGATGGCAATGAGAATATCACAACCGCCCATCGTACGGTCAAGGCCACTGAGACTGGCACTATAAATACCTGCACTCTGGAGAGATGATATACACAAATGAATATGGGTTTCCCGGAAATAGTATCGCAGTCTCTACTTCTCTTCCTCCAGTTTCTACAATCTTCTCCTCACGATATCAGCCTTAGCCTCAAATTCCTAGGCCTTATGGCTTAACCTCAATACCTAGGTAGGTCTTATGGCCTAACCTCAGGTCCAACCTCATGTCTTTGGTCTCTGGAAGTCGCGGTGAAATCCACCGGCTTCATTTAGACTGAAGAACATGTGGTGCTCCCGACGCGGCGGAACCAGATTCTGAGGGATCCCTCTCCTCAGATTGCCTCGCGTCGAGCAGGCGGAAGAAGGGAGGAAGGCCACTCGAGGCCGGCTGTCCTTCATTCGCAGCCTACCTCCGGGAACAGACTGCGTGACTTATGTTTTTCCCTGGAGGTAGATGTGGTTGTGAGTCGCACTTCTCCGTGAAGACCATCTCCATCCCGGAGGATAATCCAACCAGAGGGTTGCGATGGATTATTTCCTTCCTTTTTGTCCGGTATAGACGGTAGCGGCTGCGACTCAAATCAGAGGAGGCATGTGGGTGAAGAGAGGGAGAGTATGAATGCCCGAGCACAGCCCCCTCGCTGCCACAAGATCCAGAAACTCTTAATAGATCTGTAACTTTATGGTTTTTATTCTAGGCCACTTCTGGCCTTGTAAACCGCAAATGTAATTATTTTGATTTGCACCTTGTACTGCTCTTGGCCGCAAAGCCACTTTACGAATGAAAGTTTTAAACACTTTTGCAAATCAATGTATAAAATAAGGCCTCAGGTATAGGCCAATACATGCATTCTTAACACCATAATGTCAAAGAAAAGAAAAATTGACAACAATAACAAGAAACTCGAAATTGTTTCGCAAAAAATAAAGCCTCAAATCAGGCCTGAATGTATAGAGTGTTGCCCCCCTAGTATGCGTAGGTGAAGCAAGGACAGGATACGAAGGCCACAGAAAAGGCCTGAATATAGATGAAGCGAACCTGGGGAGACTAAAGTTGCCCCCCTGTCTGAGAAGAAGGTGGATCCGGTGGATCTTCAAACTCCCAAACACTAGGGTAGTATTTCTTTAGGAAACGCCCGTTAATGGGATTGCGGTGGAGCTCGCCATCCAAATCTTTGAGGTGAAAGGCCCCGCGCTCCAGAATGCGGTGAACAACAAAGGGTCCTTCCCACCGTGGAGTCCATTTCCTGCGACCAGTCAATTTCTCGCCAAAGGGCAGAACTGCTTTCCAAACAAGGTCCCCTTCCTTGTAACTGCGGCCACGCGTCCTCTTATCATAGGCGCGAGCGATACGCTGTTTTTCCATTACTAAAGTATCCAAAGCCACTAATCGCTGCTCGCTCAAGTCCTCATGCTCCTGCCACATTGCTTGAACATAATCTTCGCCAATCAGGTGATGTTGATCCTGGACGCGCAAGGATTGAACATTGAGTTCGAGGGGTAAGACGGCGTCATGTCCAAACATTAGTGCATAGGGTGTTGTAGCGGTAGGGTTCCTTTTGGAGATGCGATAAGCCCAAAGAGTCTCATACAATGTAGTATGCCACAACCGAGGGTTTTCAGCAAGCATCTTCTTTATAATGGTGAGAATGATTTTGTTACTGGCCTCTGCCTGACCATTGGACTGAGCATAGTATGGTGTACTGTGAACGAACTAGATGCCCAACTCGTTGACGAGCTTTTCAACCTCACCGCCCATGAATGCTGCCCCCCTGTCCGAGACAAGCACCTCAGGGATACCAAACCTGCAGATGATGTTCTGAAAGATAAATTGGCGAATAGTGGCACCGGAAGCCTCTTTCAAAGGCTCAGCTTCGACCCATTTGGTAAAGAAATCAGTGGCCACAATGATGAACTTGTGGTGGAGGGAAGAATGAGGGTGAATCATCCCAATCAAGTCCAATGCCCAGCCTCGCGCAAGCCAAGGCTTGATAATAGGCTGCATGGGAATATTGGGAACGTGTTGTACCGGACCATGTGCCTGGCACTCTTGACATCCTTTCGCGAACATGATACAGTCCTTCAAAATGCTGGGCCAATAATACCCATATCTGCGGATAAGCCAGCGCATCTTAGGGCCCGCTTGATGGGCGCCACAGACTCCGGCGTGGGCTTCACGCATCAAGCGCTTGGCCTCGCGGCCATAGACACATCGGAAGTCTATGCCATCTTCCCCGCGGCGTCGCAACTCGTCACCTCTGAGGAAATAATTCAAGGCAAGAAAACGAGTCTTCCTGTCTGCTGTAGGATCTGGGTGCTTGAGGTAGTCAATCAGTGGAATGCGCCAATCGACGTCAATAGGCTTGAGAACCGCGACGACTGGATCATCCGGTGGGTCAGGTCGCGCGAGCCACGAAGGCAGTGTGCGGCGCTCGACTTTCAGAATGCGCTCGCGAACTCCATACTTCAATGTGATACCTGTAGCTAATTGAGCCAGCTCATTGGCTGCAAAATTGCGCTCGCGAGGTATGTGTTCCAAATCCGCGTCATCAAACTGATCCAGAAGTTCGATGGCGCGATTCAAATAAGGAATGAGCAGACAACTTGCGCACCTGTACTTCTCTTGGAGCTGACTTATCACGAGCAGAGAATCACCGCGTACCTGAACGTCTCTCACTCCTAATTCTAATAACACTTCCAGGTCAATGATAAGGGCTTCATACTCGGCTTGGTTATTCGTGCACTTGAATTCCAATTGGAAAGAATAAGAGAAACGATCACCTGCTGGATTTTCCAGTACAATCCCTGCCCCTGCTAACGTTTCGGTTCTGGAACCATCAAAAAATAATACCCAGGGTTGCAAAGAAATCGTAGCTTGATGCCATATAGCGTACTCTGGAATGCGCGCCAAATCTGGTCGAGTTACGGCCACAGCTGCTATCTCCAACTCCTTCACTATGGGGATGTCCAAGATAGGGTGGTGTGCTAGGAAGTCTGCGATAGCCTGTCCCTTTACTGCCTTTTGCGGCACGTATTGTAGTGAGAATTCAGATAAAGCCAATACCCATTTGCCAATGCGGCCCCTTAGAATAGGCCGCGACAGCATGTACTTGACCAAGTCAGTCTGAGCGATGATGCAAGTGGTAAAAGATAACATGTAGTGACGCAATTTGCACGCTGAGAAGTACAATGTGAGACACAGCTTTTCCATCGGAGTGTATCTTGTCTCACAATCTGTAAGTGTCCTACTAAGATAGAAAATGGCATGTTCGACACCGTCCTCATCGTCCTGGGCGAGCAGGCTGCCAATGGAAGCCTCAGCTGCGGAAATATATAGTTTTAATGGGAATCCAGCCCTAGGAGGAACGAGCACTGGTGGGGTCGCCAGGTAGGCCTTGATTTTATCAAAAGCCTCTTGGTGTTTATGCTCCCAGACGAACTCGCTCTGGCCCTGTAGCTTCAGCAAAGGAGAGAAAGGCTGGATCTTACCTGTAGAGTTAGAGATAAAGCGTCTCAAAAAGTTGATTTTACCGAGCAAACGCTGCAGCTCTTTCTTTGTGCGTGGCGGAGATGCGTTGATGACTGCGCTCGCTTTGTCTTCAGGGACCTCAATTCCCCTCTGATGGACAATGAACCCCAGGAAATCTCCTGCTTGAACTCCAAACACGCATTTGGCAGGATTCATCTTGAGTTTGTGTAGTCGCATGCGCTCGAAGACTTTCCTGAGGTCTGTGATATGATCCCCTTTCTTCTTGGATTTCACTACCACATCATCGATGTAAACCTCCAAAATCTTTCCAAGGATATCGTGGAAGATCAGGTTCATGGCTCTCTGATAAGTGGCTCCAGCATTCTTCAACCCAAAAGGCATAACCACATACTCGAAAACGCCCGCGAACCCCGGACATCTGAACGCGGTTTTATGTCTATCCTCTTCAGCGACTGGAATTTGGTGATATCCCGCGGTGCCATCCATAAAGGACAATAATTCGTGACCTGCTACGGCGTCTACCAACATATCCGCCACAGGCATGGGGTAAACATCTTTAGGTGTCGCAAGATTTAGGTCTCTGTAATCCACGCAGACCCGCATCTTACCATTCTTCTTGCGAACAGGCACTATATTTGAGAGCCACTGATTGTATTTGGCCACCCTGATAATGCCTGATTTATGCATTTTCTCGACTTCCTCCTTGACGAGGACTTGAGTTTCTGAATTCATTCTTCGCGGCTCTTGCTTCACAGGCCTCTTGTCAGGGAGTGTTGGCAGCTGATGGCAAACCAAGTCCTGTGACAAGCCGGGCATATCTTCATATTTCTCTGCAAAGCAGTCTTTGAACTCCAATAACAGCTCGATAAGCCTCTGCCTTTCGCTAGGCTCCAAGTAAGCGCTGATAGCCACTTCCATAGGCTCATCTGCTGTTCCAAGATTAACCTTCTCGGTAGGGTCTTTGACCTTAGGAGGTGTATCATCCAACGCTGCCGGAGCTAATTGAATTTCAACCTCGTCTTCATGTTCCTGATCAGAGAGTTCTTCATTGACAGTTTCTAAGGTCGCGATTCCATCATAGGCCTCTCTTTCCACGAAGTAGGATGATAGTCGTTCATACAACGAGTGGAGGGCCTCTATCCCTTCTTCTGGAAGGTCGTAATCCATTAATCGTTCAAGGGTTTGGGCACAGCGTGGCCGGGCCTTTCCAAGCCTTCTTTTGCCAGCGTAAGCCCCCACTGTGCCAGTTCAGAGGCCGTCACCCCTGTAGGGCGGCCTTTATTATCGATGCCACTGACTTGCAATGGAGCGATAGGCTCCAAATAGTACCTGGCATCTACATAGTTTGCGGATACTAGGAATGGACGAGGATCCGCTTTGATCACCTCAGCTTTATCTGTCTCCCTGTTCCACATAATGAGTTTCTGATGGAGGGTTGACGGAACACAGTAGCTCCGGTGAATCCAATCCCTCCCCAGGATAGCGCTGTAGGCCGCATAGCAATCTGTCACAAAGAAAGCATAAACTCCCTCTGCTGGGCCTACCTTGATACGCAAGAAAAGTAATCCCAAGGTCTTTGTCACAGTCCCCGCGAAGTTCTTAAGAGTAAGAGACGTTGACTGGATCTTCTCCTTCTTGATTCCAAGCAAGTGCATGGTCCTAGTGGTAATGACATTAACAGCAGCTCCAGTATCAACCATGATCTTGCTAACTTTAGTACCGCCAACGTCTGCCGTGATGTATAAAGGTCTCATGTGCTGGACCATAGCAGGCGTTGGCCTAGTGAAGCTCATGAAGAATTCTTTACTGTTGGCATCCTCTGTTTCCAGAGAGACAGTCTCTTCTACCGGTGTTGTGACCGCGGACGTGACCTGCAGGGGCTGTGTATTACATTCCTCAGCGCCCACGCATTCCTGAGCAGCGACCGGTATTGCATACCGCGCTGGGAGCACATAAACCATATTGCAGGACGTATCTACGTCACCTATGTCGTCCTCCAGGTTGAGCTTGGGTTCGTTGACAGGGATATCCGAGTTGAACTGTTTAGCCAACCTGTCTACTAAGGACTCCTCAGTGAGGCCTTTTACCTCACACTGCTCATGCCCCTGAACCACGGGAGCTTGCTCAGGGGAAACTGACTTTAGTTCCCTAGCAACGGCCGCCTCTAGGGGAGCAACTACTACATTCTGGGTTTTCTTAGGTCTCCACTGCAAAGTGTCGGTAGTCCTATCCTTGCCCCCAGTCTCTCAAAAACTGAGGATTTGGCTTCTGGTTCCTCACGAAACAACCGGCGCCTGACACGCGGTCGCCTGGACGGCGAGTTCTCCTTTCTGGCTGGCGGAGGTGTTCTTTCGTCGGTGATCCTGCAAAAAACACTAGGCTTAGATGCCCCAGTTGCTGAACTCGCTTGCTTTCGCAAACTGCGAGGGGCCACTAATGGCTTGGCAGCAAGTGCTTCCATCTCCTTCTGATACTGCTCAGGCGATTTGACCAACTGTGAAGGTTTGATCAGGCCCTGGTCCAGAGCTTCTAGCGCGCGCTTGGCTTCTCCAAACCTGCGCTGCAGTTTCTTTTTTCTGGAAGGACTTATCTCCACTGCTTTCCCCTTCTCCCTTGTGTACCACTTGCCTTCCTTGATGGTAGCGGTTGAAGCAGGTCGAATATAAGGCTTAGTCAGAATGTCTTTAAGCTTGATCGTAGCCTGCCCCTCGTGTTCTTTATCCACCGCGGCCGCTCTCAGCTTCTTAAAAAGATTGGAATCCTTTGGAGATGACGGTGGTTCCACTTTCTCCTTTTCTCTTGGGCTAGCAGGTTGATAGTTTTGCGACGGCGAAGTCCACTTGATGGGCGGGAGCGAACCAAAACGAAACGTCTGCTCCACTTCTTCATGCGACACTTGGATACCACACTCTTCCTTGCACCGCGAGCATAGGACCACAGATGAAGCTCGTCCTGCCGGTTCAGCTTTTCTCTTTGTAGGAACCTTATCGTCATCAGCTTGGACTCCTTTCCCTTTTGCACTCAAATCCAAGGTTGGTTTCCTGTGGCGATGCTTGGTCCAGTTCACATCGACCATGTTGATTCCAGTGTCAGGAAAAGGGTTGAGGTCAACGAGCGCTGCGGCTGTTACTGGAGCTTCTACCTGCAAACTGCCATTATTAAGCCATACCTGAATCTGGTCTTTAAGCTTTACACAGTCAGCTGTATTATGATTCCACAAGTTGTGAAATTTGCAGTATTTCTTCCCTTTCAGCTGATCTGGTCGCGGAAAAGGTCCGAAGTCGGTCTTTACCATCTTCGCAGCGATCATCTCATCTAAAATCTCATGCGCCTTATTGGCGTCATAAGTATATGTCGCGAACTCAGGTTTAGTGAAAGCTATTGATTTGAGCTTGACAGGTTCCTTGGAGATTTTCAATTGTTTCAAGGCTGGATTCTTCCTCCCAGTCAGCTCATAAGCAGCAATGTCAATATCCTCTTCTTCATCTTCTTCCGGCGACAGCTCTTCTTCAGGATGATGGTAATAAGGGTCATAAGTAGCTGGCTGGTAATGCAGGGCTGCAACTGTGCGATGTTTTCCTGGCACATATGTCCCTTTGGACGCATTCTTTCTCGCATCAGTTTCTCTAAGAAGATGTTCAAAGCTGCCAACTTCTGTGATAAGCTCTCCCATTGACTGGATCATGCTGCCATGTTGCTTCTTTCGCTGGCGAGGTTCCAATCCCTTGATCGCCAACTTGATCAATTCTTTTTCAGGCAGGACCACGTTCAGTTTGGCCTTCTGAATCTGGAAGCGTTGAAGGTATGCGACAGCGGACTCAGTAGGTTGCTGGGCCATCTGAGTGAGAGAAGCCAAATCCACCTCAGGCTCAATGGCTCCAAAAGTTTCTCGAAAGAGCTTTTCCATCGCAGGCCAATCTGCCACCGTTCCTGGTCGGAGTTTGGAAAACCACCTAAATGCAGCTCCAGAGAGAGAAGTGCCAAAGATCCTGCACTTGAGGATGTCATCATTCTGGTACTGGCCGCATTGCACTTTGAACCTGGCCAAGTGAGTTATCGCATTCTCGGTGTCTTCCCCTGAAAAAGTAGAAAATATGATATTTTTGTAGCCCCTAGGGAAAGGCGCGAGCATTATGTGCGGTGGGAAAGGTCCCTCATAGACCCCATCCATCTGGGCCCTAGGATTAGCCAGTCTGATCATCTCCTCTACCTCATCTCGTCTCACATATTCTGGACCCGGAGGAGGAGGAGGTGGTATTGCCATTGTATGGCGAACAGCCTGCACAGGTATTGCTTGGTTGACAGCCGCTGTTCTTTCCCCTATCTGCACAACACGGGTTGTAGCTGGTTGTTGAAGAGTCACTGCGGGTGTAGGCATCTCTTTTGCCAAAGCTGTTATCTTGATCGGGTTACCAGCCTGGTCAATCCCATAATAGCTTCCTGGCAGCTCTTGGTATACATTCTCTGCTCCATCGCTGTCGTACTGAATGAACACAGCGGAATCGGACGAAGCTCCAACACCTTTCGATGCCTGCTGTTTCTGTCCGGCAGTCTGTCCACCTGACAGTGTAGTTCTTTCCTTGCTGCCGCCAATAACCAGGGCTTGTTCCTTACCTCTCAATTGAGTGGTAGCAGCGGTCGCGGCAGGTGTAGCGGTACTGCTGCTAACCTTTTCCCGCTGATTTGGCGGCACGTATTTACTTGAACCAGATGGTTGGCCAAGGGAACCGAGGATAGCGTTAGGATCTCCTAACGTCTTGTTCAACACTTCTTTAGCTTGGTTCAACTCAGCTCTTTGCATGGCCACCTCGGTTGCGAGATTTGCTCCATCTTTGCGAAGACCTGCCATATCTGATGCTGTTTGCTTGGTTTGATTCACAATAGCATCCATGATCCCCTTGTAGCGCTGGTTTTGCTGTTCTGCGATAACTGAAGCATGAGCCATCAAAGCATTCTCAGTCTGTGTGATCTGCTGCTTAGTCTCCTCTGCCTGTCGGGAAAGACGCTGGTCTATTTCGCTATGCGCTGGTCCGCTTCGCGTATGATCCGATCTGCTCTCGCGTTTTCCCTTGCCAAATCAGCAGCTATCCACCTGCTATGATTTTCAATATTCTCCCGGATGATCGCGAATGCGACCTCGGGGGAGACTGGGACTGGAAGTACGGTCGTCGGGTTGATCTGGTGATGCTAGCAGTCGGCTCGCTGGGAGACTGGGACTGGATCGCGGTCACCGGGTTTCAACGAGGTTGAAGGTTTGCTCCGGGGAGGCTTTGTAATCGCTAGGATTGATTGATTTGAGAGAGGTTCCTTTTTTCGTCCTTGAAACCTGGTATATATACCTAGGGTTTCGACTGTTCCTTGTTGTAGAAGGATTATTGATTGAAGTTTCCTAATCAATCTCTGCTACTTGACTCCAATAAGGTTTCGTTTTCCTCATGGATTCCGGAGTAGGCGAAGCTGTAACCCAAACCCCCGTAGGCTTATTTTTGGGCCGCAGGTATCGGCCCGCTGTGCTAGATCCACTAAAGGATATTGCCAAAATTACTTTTGGGCTCAAACACGGCCAGTAGTTGATTGAGTTTATTATACGATCGAGACAGTCTCACTTGGAAAAATTGACCATGCTCAACACTTTCATTGCATGATAGAGTTCAGAGTCAAGCCTTGAACAAGTGATAATCTTTAAGATTTGGGCCTTGCTTTTAATTAAGGTTCTAATTTATTGAATTAATCCTTGCATTATTTTGCCTAAAGAGATTAATTAAATAACATAAATTCTCGGCAGGTTGTACTAAGCAATTCATGTTCCTTCTTCATTATATCAAGTCCGAGTGCTCTAGCCATAGTAGAGAAAGGCGCATTATTTATTAGAATTATATATATGACTCAGTTCAGGTTTTTGTCAATGTAAGTAGGGATGGCAATGGGCGGGTTGGGGATGGGGATCACAATACCATCCCCATTCCCGAGGTAATTCTCCACCCCCATCCCCGCCCCAATCACCAATAAAAATATATTGGAGATTCTCCGTCCCCATCCCCACTGGGGACGAAGTCTCCAAACCCGCCCCAAATCCCCAATAAGAATTTAAAAAATAGAATAATTTTTTTCTCTTATTGCCTTTTTTTAAAATCAAAATCTACAACAAGTAAAATTAAAACATGATTAAATTCATAAATCATTAATTCAGTGAGTGCAAAAGTCAAACACCATTAAAGTAAAGTAGTAAATGTATATATTTGTAATTTATATTAAAAATATATATATATATATAAATTAAAATATATATCTTATATAATTAAGCCAATTCTTGATGGAATTGCTAAATTTTTGAACTACCATATATGTCCTCCCATAATATAGATATTAATAAATAAATTATTTCTATATGAGGATAAGATAGTCAATTGACTATATCATATTTTAAAAAATTGTAATACTTCTCATGAAAAAAAGAGAAATTTTCTCAACATCAGAAGATAAACTATTGTAACTTTTTAAATTTTAAAAAATAAAAATAAAGCCAATCGACATGTGCGGAGTACATGTTAAGGGGCTAGTATATATATAAATTAAATATATGTATATATCATTGGGGCGGGTTTGGGGATGGAGATCATAATACCATCCCCACCCCATCCCCGATCTTAGATAGCGGGAATTGGAGATCCTCATCCCCATTCCCCATTTATCCCCGAATTCTCCCCCCATTAGGGGCGGATATCCAATGGAGCTCCGCCCCATTGGGGATTTTTGCCATCCCTAATTGTAGGAGATCTTGTATTCAATTCTGTGTTATTTAATAAAGGAAAGCCTCTGTTTCTATACTTCTATTTGGGAGAGACACATTAGGGCATCTCCAACAGTAGTAGTCAAAAGCCAAAATGGCTTTGGCTTTTCCGGAAGCCATCTCCAACCATTACCTAAGCTTAGCCATTTTGACTTATTAGTCAAAAGTGGAGTCATTTTGACTAAGGTTGCTGGAATGAAAGCCATTTTCGCTGAGGACGGAAGAGGGTGGGCCACAGCTACTGTTGAGTCACAAATAACTTATGCAATTGTGGCCCATAATTATGAAAATTGATTTGTCTTCCATGCTATTTTGCCCTTTTTAATCCATTTCCTTTTATTTGTAGGAAACCTTGCTTTGAGAATAAAATGACTATTTGAGGCTTGAAATGCGGAGGTTTGAAGCTAGGGGAAGAAGACACGGAGATTGGAAGAAAATTGCAAATCAACTTTTCCGCTGATTTTTCCGGCGAGCCGCCACTCATGGAGGGTCTTTTCTCCAGCAAAGGAGGACCATGGTGGTGAGAATCTCCCATCACTTGAAATTCAAATATCTCCCTTCACCTTGTCCTTTTGTCACCTTACCAATTTGGGACCATTTGGGGGACAATGGTGTAAGAGCATCTCTTGCACACTTTGGGACCATAGAGGACACACATAGCTGATCAAAGAGAGGCAAAATACCAATTCTTCAGCATTCTTGACTCCATTCAATCATCTTCATCCTATCCAAGATCCATTTTCTCTCTAGGGAAGAAACCACCATTTCCACCACTAAAACCACCATCTCCACCTCTATAACCTCCATTTCCACCACTACAACCTCCATTTCCTCCATCACTCAACACCACAACTCACCTTAGAGATCCCAAATTTCACTATTCTTACCAATATCAAGAGCTTGGAGCAAGGAGAAGGAGGTGACTACCACCACATCATGTTCTTGGAGACCCATCTCCACCACATCTTCCGGCATCATCAATAGTCACCCTTTACTCTCTATCTCTTTATGTATTTGATGTTTAATAGAATGTTGAAGCTTGTGTATCTAACTATGTGTGAGTAGTGAACTAGTTGGGGCTAGGGTTGAAAGCCCTAGCCAAACTTGCTTGTATTGATGCTTTTGTTTATAAATTGATGCAAATTCATGTTGTCATTCTCACATTAGTTGAATGCATTACTTAGACCTAATCAATTTGAGTTATGTGTTTGCCATGACATGAAGTTTTTCCTAGAGATTGATTACCTTTAGGAAAAAAGGGAGCATGAAAGCACACCATGTGTGCATGTGAGGGTAGTGAGCTAAAATCACCTAGAGATAGGATTGGTTTGCTTGCTTGGTTACCTAAACTCTAAGCTTTATGCATTTAGGGGCAAAGGATTGAGACCTATCCGGTAATTGAATTTGTCTCTAGGTTGTTAGCTCTAGACTTATCCGGTTAGAGTCACTAGGCCAATAACCTTAACATACAACACTTTTTACACAACGAAAAAAAAAATTTCGTTGTGTGATATGGGAAAGTGAATCACACAACATGGTTACTAAACTTACGTTGTATAAGGTGGTTAAAATTCTGAATTTTTTTTTAAAAGGTCATTGCACAACGGTTACAAGAATAATCTGTTGTGTGAATCAAAAAAAAAAAATGCGGTGGATTTCCCTCCTAGATGGACTCAAATTTGGCTCCAAACTGTACCCTAGATGCCACTAAATTGTACAATAGTTTAGTTACTTGTGTTGTAGGAGTGTACTCGCAAATCATCATACAATGGTTTTTAATGTGCCGAGCAAGTGAGTGGCAAAATTTGGAGAAGTCTCCAAAATGGCATTCATTCTCGAGTAAATTTGGCTTCAATGGTTTGTTATGCTTGCAAGTTCCTACAACACAATGAACTATTTCTGTTGTGTGATTGAGAAATTTCTAACCTCAGCGCCAAAACTGAAATTTTGATTGCACAGGCGGGAAATTTCCATCTTTGTTCCCTCAGCTTTGCTACACTTCAACAACATATATAACTCTGTATGTTGTCTGAGTAATTAAAAAAAAAAAAAATTAATGCGTGGTGCCTTATACAACTCGAGGGCACCATTACACACACTTTTTCAAGTCTAAGAGCAAAACCCCGAGCCTTTCTTCACTTCGAGCAAAATCCCGAGCCTTCTATCTCTCACTCCCACTCCCACTCCCACTCCCACTTTGGCCTTAGAGAGTTTTCAGCTAAAAAACTTCCACACTTCCCCTCTCTCTCATTTCAGTTCCCTCTCTGCGATTCTCTGAGTTGCAACCCCTAACCCTCTCTTTTCTTCGATTTCCAATTTTCAAACTTTAAGAGGTGTGTAATTCTCCTTTCTCCAGTATCCCGACTTGAGATTAGGGTTCTTCATACTGAAAAAAAAAAAAAAAAAAGAGGTTCTTCGATTTGCTAGTTCAGGGTATTGGGAAGAAGAGAGGCTTTGAAGCCGATCTCAGCGACTTTCGCAACAACCAGCGGAGGCCGCCGTTCGCGAACACAGAGGAGAGAGAGAAGCGGAGGCTGGTTACGACTAAAGAGAAGGAGGTGTGAGGAGGACTATGTTGTGATAGAGGGGTGTGAGGTGAGGGTGAGGGAGAATACTGGGTTATTGAGCGTTTCCGTAATTGTTTATTGTGGTGAGGTTCAGATCTGTTCTTGATATGGCTTGGACTTGTAATTTGTTGATGATCTATATTAAAGCGAATTTGATTATGTGTTTCAGATGACCTGTACTAAGCAAACTACTTGTAAGTCAACTTGAGGAAAGGCTTTAAGGAAGCAGCTCGCCACCAAGGTTTGTAGCTGCATGTGAATTTGCAATTCTGGGTTGTGTTTGTTATATGGGTTGCGATTCTTTTGTTTATGTTGATTGGTAATATGATTATTGTTTTGTAATAGGGAGTTGATTGATTGTTTCTTTTTAAGTAGTTTAAGTTTTCAGTGTCTTGGTTTCAATTGTGGGTTTCTTTGTTGGTGTAATTGCTTATTTGGCAATGAATTGTGTTTGTGCAGTGAAATCCATAACTACCACAAATAGAAGTTTGGTGAAAAAAGAGATATTTAGGAGTATATATATATGAAAATTATTCTACGCACCGACGGTGCAAGTGACCCGACAGTTAATATACAATCTCAGCCATTCATTTAATCTAGCCGTCCACGTGACACTAACAATTATATTAACGCCGTTAACGGAATTGAACCTCAAAAAAGCTAATCAAAGTGTGTCTGACATATGAGATGATTAAATATTCAATTTATCTAATTTATCTGGAAGTAGGACGCAGCAATCGAAGAGGAGGTTATCGCAAAATCTGCTCGGATCGAAAATGAAAAGGGGAGGGAATTGAGGGTTTCCAGTCTTCATCCTCATCTTCGTGGCTCCAATCGCAGCGACTCCCTCCATCTCCTCCGCCGGCACCATTGCTTCCATGGCCGCCGGGAAACGAAACGTCGGGCCTTCCGTCAACTGGGTTTGAGGCGGAAGGATAGAGCGCGTATAGGTTCTTCTTCTCAAAGAACAGAATCTTTGCTCGTCTCTCATGGATTCCAATCTTTGCTCGGACATTAGCGATGAGGAGCCGAGAAATCGAGGGAATTGCATAGGTTTATTCAAGCGTTTCTTGATTTATCGAACATGGCCTCATCGTTGTTCGCCGCTCAAATCTCTACTGTATTGGTGAGGAGGTCGAAGAAATTGATTAAATGTCTGGGTTTGTGGGATTCTGGGTATACAGTTCATCAGATTTATATTTTGATTATTGTGTCTTATCGATCATTCTTATACAAGTTCGAAGAATAGTTCAACAAAAAACAAGGGATGGCTCAGTGGATAAGGCTGACTTAAGGATTTCTTGGCTGTGTGAGTTCGATCTGGCCCAACCTCGTTTTTGTTGTTCTTATTTTAATTATTTCTTTCTGTGTCTTTTTTTTGCCCTTCCACTACATTACTAAAATAAAATTAATATGAATTATTAAAAGAAACTGCATTCTTAGGGAAAGCTCGACCTCCTCACTTTCAATGTTTTTCATTTATTTAATCCCATAATTATTTTTTTCAGCCTATTTTATCTTTTAAATTAAAAAATAACTGCATTACTTAGATAAAGTTGAATAAAAAAAACGGATAATAAATTTGGCATATATATTTTGCATCACATTTACTCGAATTATAATATTTTAGGCTTCTAGTGCAAAATGCATTCAATTTTGTTTATATTTCGACTTCAATTCCTTTGGTCAACCCAAATTACCTTCATGGTCTTAAATTTATTAATTAGATTTATCAAAAAGCAACCCCATCGAGACATATGAAATTAGGAATATTTTTAATGTTGGTGTAAAAAATTAAGTCAATTTCGTATTCGTTTTTATTTTGATCTACTTGGTCAACCATAGTTTCCTTTATAACCCTATCTTTAAATCAAATTCCTCAAATAACAACCCCATCGAGACACACGAAAATGGAAAAAATAACCGCTGGATAAGAATTTTGAATACTTTATGCATGTTGTAAAAAATTTAGACAATTTGATCATAGTTTCGATTTTGACATCAAACAAGGTCAACCGTTTATATGCTTATACTTCTTTAACGGGAGTTGAACTACGAGGAGATAAACTTCCCGAAATTTTTACATTAGTTAATATAGCTCATACACACGAGAGTGTGAGAGCTGACAGATTGAAAAAAAAAAATTTGCGAATTAGTGGTTATGAGCATATTAGTTTTATATGGTATTTAGGGTTGACCTAATAGATCGAGACCCAAACGACGACAAAAATAGTTGAAATTTTGACCGTAAGAATATTTTCTTATAATGATAACATCCAACGGTCGATTTTGATAAAGTCTATTGCCTTCGCGTTGTTGCTCATGGAATGTATACTTTTTTATACAACTAATAAACGAGTCATACCACATTAGTAGACATATATGCATTTTGTGCGATCCAAATAATTGAAATTGAAAATAGATAAATTTGACATTAGCAATATATTTACAGCGTAATAATAGGTAATGTGTAAAAAAATTAACCTGGTCCGCGGTCATCTCGACATCAAATGAAGCAGTCTACCCTTTATACGCTTATACTTTCCTAAGAGGAGTTGAATCATGAGGAGATAAACTTCCCTAAATTTTTACATTAATTGATATAGCTCATACCCACGAGAGTGCAAGAGCTGACATATCGAAAAAAGAAGTTACGCATGAGCGGCTATGAGCAGATTCGTTTTATGTGGTATTTAGGGTTGACCTAATAGATCGAGACCCAAACGACGACGAAAATAGCTAAAATTTTGACCGTAACAATATTTTCTTATCATGATAACATCCAACGGTCGATTTTAATAAAGTCTATTCCCTTCACGTTGTTGCTCATGGAAGGTATACTTTTTTATACTACTAATAAACAAGTTGTACTACATTAGTAGACATATAAGCATTTTGTGCGATCCAAATAATTGAAATTAAAAATCAATAAATTTAACATTAGTCATCTATTTATAGCGTATTAATAGGTAATGTGTGAAAAAATTAACCCGGTCCGCGGTCATTTTGACATCAAATAAAGCAGTCAACCCTTTATACGCTTATACTTTCCTAAGAGGAGCTGAACCATGAGGAGATAAAATTTCCTAAATTTTTACATTAATTGATCTAGCTCATATGCATGAGAGTGTGAGAGCTGACAGATCGAAAAAAGAAGTTATGAATGAACGGTTATGAGCATATTAGTTTTATTTGGTATTTAGGGTTTAGGATTAGGTCAAAGACCCAAATGACGACGGAAATTGCTGAAATTTTGACCATAACCATTTCTTCTTATCATGATAACATCCAACGGTCGATTTTGATAAAGTATGTTTCCTTCACACTGTTGCTCATGGAATGTATACTTTTCGATACAACTAATAAACAAATTAGACCACATTAGTAGACATATTAAGATTTTGTGCGATCCAAATAATCGAAATTGGAAATCGATCTATTTATAGCGTATTAATAGATACTGTGTAAAAATATTAACCCGATATGCCGACATTCCGACATCAAATAAGTGATCAACCCTTCATATGCTTATACTTCCCTAAGGGGAGCTAAACCACGAGGATATAAACTTTCCAAAATTTTTACATTAGTTGATATAGCTCATACCCACGAGAGTATCAGAACTGACAGATCGAAAAAAGAAAGTGCGAATGAGTGGTTATGAGCATATTAGTTTTATGTACTGTTTAGGGTTTAAAGTTGACCTAATAGATCAAGACCCAAACAACGACAAAAATAGTTGAAATTTTGACTATAATAATTTCTTCTTATCATGATAGCATCCAACGGTCGATTTTGCTAAAGTCTGTTTCCTCCACATTGTTACTCATAGAAGGTATACATTTCGATATAACTAATAAATATGTTAGATCACATTAGTGCAGATGTAAGGATTTTGTGCAATCAATATAATCAAAATTTGAAATCGAAAAAAATTGAGACAACCTATATATTTATAGCGTGTTAATAAATACTGTGTAAAAAAAAAAAAATTGAGTTTGGGGTTTAGGATTTGTTGCCTAATACTGATCCAACCCTTTTCATGAATAAAATGTGACCAATTTGTGTTTTGGGGTGGGGGTTTTGAGGTTCAGTGGCTTTGGAAATAATTTCGATGTTTCATTGATAATAACTAATAATCCAAATAATCCGCCATTGAAATTAACTTGCTACACATTTTAGTGTTTAGTATAAATAAAATTTATGCATGAACCTGAATTGCCTTCCTTTTTCTGAAAATTTTTTTTTAGCCTTACTCTTTCTGATTTTTTGTTTTTTGTTTTTTTTTTAAATTTGGTTGGATAGCTAAACGCAGCTTTCGGAAAAAGAAAAAGAACAAAAAAATAAAAAAACCATTTACGAGGCTCGAACCTTTACAGCCCACAATAACTAATAATAGGCTCCACCGCTATGCCAAGTTGCTGTCTAGTATGAGCGGGCTACTTTTTGTCTTATAATCATTTGATCTAATTTTAAGTTCTTCTTCCTCTGCAAAATTCTTCTTCCTCCGCAAACTGCAAGTAGCTGTTCTTCCCTCGTCGCTCCTCTTGCTGAGAAGTATAAAAGAGTCCAATCTGTCTCCGTCTTAAATGGGGAAAGAACAGAACAAGTCTCACCTTCAATTTTGGGTCAAAAGGCAAGTACGAATTTGAGTATTGCAGAATTTGAATAAGACTGATGAGATTTTGCAAAATTTAGGTATTCATCAACTGCATGCAAGAAACCCAACACGTTCTCTTCCTAATTCGAAAATCTTTTCCACTAAATTCCTGGTTAGGATATAAGTCCGCACCCAATTTTGTCTCCAGTTCTCTAATTGTGCTTGTTCCATATTTGATTTGCTGGCCAAGTATTGGAATTCGATTTCCTGTGTATATTCAAGATCTGAATGATTCAGTCGATCAAATCCCGGCTAAACTCTTTGAGTTCAAACTGAAAAAGAGTTTTGAAGAAACAGAGAGAATGGGTTGTGATGGTGACGAGATCCAGGATACACAACTCGATCCAAATAACCAGATAAAACTAAATCTCTCTTTGGATCAAGTAACCAGATAAAACTAAATCTCTGTTTATCTGCCTTAGAGATCCTTCTGATCTCGCCTGCGTTCATCGGTGAAGACCCTTCTAGCTTCCCAATTCAGATTCCCTTGTGCAATGTGAGAGAGGTAAGAGAACAACTAACGTCGTTATTCAACTGTTAGTGCACGTGACTTGCACACTGCTGGTGCAAGTAAACCGACGGTGCATGGAATCCTCTCCGATATATATATACACCAACTAAAATTCAAGATTGCATCGATTTGTTTAATTTTTTAACATGTTCATGTTTTTCTTGGTCAGAGAGTCAGAGCCAAGTAGCTGCACATTGATATTATAATGCAGCAGCGAACAAACGGGATTAAATTTGGAACTATGGAAGTAGGGAAAGATCAGACATGTAGGCCTTGGGATTCATAAATTCTTTCTATTGATAGACCAAAACAATCAGGTTAAATTTCTTTGATTTTAATTTATGCTTTTGTCCAAGGACAAAAACATGTTTTCTCACAACAAATATATGGTATCAACAGCATGGGCATTTACTTCCCTTAATCTTCAAGCATGCATATAATTAACTTGCTCAATTATAGGTGGAGAAGAAGGAGAAGGATATATAAGTTGAGTTTTGACAGTGTTGATCTAAATGCAATGCTTATTATCTATCAATATTCCTTTTGCTTTCTTCTTGATTTAGTATTATATTCTTCTTAACATAGAAGAACATCTAATCCTTTTTCTATAATCATCCAAAATAAAAGAACAAAATAATTGTCCTGATCAGGAAGTTGCCATTCTAGAGGCTTATTCGTGAAATTTTCCAGGACTTCAAGGTATATATACATACAATCTATTGATGACTCTTCAACTCAATACAAACATAAGCCAAAGAGGGCTCATACAATGTATGAAACTAATTGGATTTCCTGTCATTAATTATATTATAAATGACACATAATGATAATGTTTATGTTTCTTATAAATTTTGTTTTTGTATTTGCAGATTTTAATCGACTCAATGTCGATATTGGACGGTTGAAATGTTTATTGGACTTTGTTGTATCACAGGTCTTGTGCATCAAGTAAAAAAGAAATTGTGCAGTAAGGTAGGAAAACTACTACTATGCGATTGTTTAATTACAAAATTACACATGAAGGAATAACTAGCTAAAAATAGTGCATTATCTGTAATTCATGCTACAATTTGGTCCAAGTTGCACATGTTCTAATTATCCACCCCATAAGAGAGGCACAGGTCTTATCTCTTTGATTTTCTAATAATTTTATTTTCATTTTACATATTTCTACTTCTTGCTGATAGACATTATTCTATGCTCTTTTTACTGGTCATGTTTGATATAAGCAATGACGGAAACATTCTACCACCATGATTTTCTTTTGTTCCAGTCTTTTCGCTGCAGGAATGGAAAAGCTTATCTTTTCGATAATGTGTAAGTGTTAAATCAAAGCTGTGCATGCGCTTATATATATCTACCTGATTTTTTCTTCAGGCAATTGAAGGTTTTTACTTATAAGACATGTAAGTGTTGTATAAAAAATAGTAATTATACAGAATCTTTTCTTATGCATGCCTAGGTTTGTATAATTCCAATTCCAATTCCTAACTGCCTAAGAAGACGCATCAATTTCATCTGATTGAGTTCTTTTGTCTGTGTAGGAATTTTGATAGAAATAATTTTAATTGATGTTAGATGGTGCAGCAGCTGCTTCATTAGCTCAAGGCCTTGG
This sequence comes from Rosa rugosa, assembly GCF_958449725.1. NCBI lineage: Eukaryota > Viridiplantae > Streptophyta > Magnoliopsida > Rosales > Rosaceae > Rosa > Rosa rugosa. The sequence continues at coordinate 17,542,870 of NC_084821.1, read as the reverse complement.
TTGATGACGGCAAGAGGACCTTCCAGGTTATTTTCTTTAGGAATCTATTTGATTACTTCTGCTGTTAGTTTGCCATTAAATTGTTCTATGCTCCATTTTCAAATTTGAAATGGAAAAGTTAGGTTTGTGTCATTGTGAAGCGTAATGAAGGCTAGAACTTATTGACAATTGGCTTTATGTTTTAGACGTTTGTTTTGACAATATGCTTTAAAATGTTGTGCTTTCTAATTAATAATGGAATCTTGGTTTTAGAGGCATGAAGTCATCTGTTATGACTATTCATTGTAGTGTTACAAACTCATTAGTTCATAAGAGATGATTTTGTTGATTTTCAATTGTAGCCAAAGTAACGTAATTTCTTTATGCCTGCAGGTCAATAGATAAAGATAAGTTTATAAGATTCTGGGTTATTATTTTGGCAGTCCCTTGTAGGCTCCAGAGTTGATAGCAGGTTTCTGTCTTTCTCATTTTCTTAAGCATTTTTCATATGCTTAATGCTTCCTGTGATGATTCATGTTGCATGGAGCCACATTGTGCAGCACAGACCTTGTCCTGCTTTCTAAGTTAATACATGACTTTTTTTTTAAATGCACAGGTAGATAGATTTGGTCTCGTGCATCAACATCAAATGCTTTAGTTTTCTTGTGTTATGTGCCCAAGTTAATATGATGTATGAACTAGATAATGTATATGAACAGCAAGGTGAGACTTGTTTCTGATCATTGATACTGCTTTGTAAAAGTTGAGGCATAATTACTAATTTTCTTGTCAATTTGAAAGCACATTCAGTCTTAATTACAGATTTTATCTTAAGTGCAGGTTTGGTGGCAGATTAAATATAGCATTGAAGAAAATAACAAGATTTACTTTTCTTAGTTACCGTTTGATACTATAGACGATGAGGTAAGTAAACTGTAAATAGTTTTGGATATTAGTTTATGCCTTCTTTCATTGCTTGGATTATATATAATTGAAATGATGATTAACTGGATCAATGTATTGTGTAGGTTGGAGCTGCGTTTTCCATGGTTTACATATTTGGAGCTCCGGTCATGTTTGTTGGGTGTGGGCAATGCTACACACACCTCAAAAAGTTGAATGTAAAATCAATTGTGAAGACCCTTGTGGTTAGAATGCTTAGGTTAGAATGTTTTTGTTCTTTTAATGTTGGTTTGGATGATTGGGAAATGCTTCTTTTTTACATTTGAAGTTTATAGTATGAGCTAGTTCGATTAATCATTTGATGTTTGCAATCAGTTTTGTTTCCAATTGATCAATGTTCATTAGGTAAAACTGAGCATTGATCATGCACAAAATTCAGGAAATGAAAATGATCATACAACCAATTTTAATAAATGGCAATCAATTTGGGTATCTATAGAACGCATTTTTATATATCACACAATAGTTTTACAAAAATTATGTCTTCTCATTTACAATCACACAACTGTAAAAATTGAACTATGTTGTCCAAAACTAAGTCACGCAACGACCATACTCTACAACTGAAGTGTGAATAGAAATCAGATGACAGTGAAATTCAAAAAAATGTTGTCTGACTAAGCTTTCCAACAACAGTTTGTAAACAAGTTCTGTTGTATGAAGGATGCACCTGCCATGCGCAGCATGGCTGCACGACAGTTGTGCCTGGCATCTGCCGAAAGAAGGCACAACGCTGATAACAAAAAAATGTTGAGTGTTTGTAAGTCATACAACGGTGCAGAACCGTTGTGCCATTTTTCATCACACAACGCGCCGATACACAACGGACATTGTCCATATCCCACAACGAAAAATGTCTGTTGTCTGTTTCGTTTTTTGGCCTAGTGAGTTAATAAAATGAAAGAGGTTTAAGCCTTAGTAGTCCTATCCGGATGCTAAGAGGGTAGTTGGACAATTAGCTTTGCATCATTCATATTCAATTGCTTTAATGCTTGGAAGGGAGGCAAAAGGTGAAACCCGATGCCCTAACTCCCATCCATTTGATAACAACTTGTTTAGTTTAGCTTAGTTTATATTACTTGCTTTCATTGTCTCAATTTGAATAGAAACCAATCTCAAAATCAAAATCAAATCTCTACACACCATCTTGCACATACTCACCATGAACTTTGGTTCACTTGTGAACCTTTGTTTGTGATTGTACATTTGCATATTCTTCTAGTTTTTCCTTAGGTTTTCCCTAGCTAGGAAAGGATTTACCAATCCTCGTGGGTTCGACATCCTTACTTAATCCCCTATTCTATAACTTGTACCTCTTGCACTTGAGGGTGGCTTCAATGCTAACAGCTGCACATGGGTTTTTGTTGGAAGATAGAGGCAACGCGCAGAGGGAATCTGAATCTCATAAACGCGCAAAAGGACAAAATAACTTTCGGTCAGCCTTTAACGCTCCTTACACGCGCAGTACCGTGGCCGACACTGGGCCCCTCCAGTGACAGAAGCCGTTGGGGCTTCCAACGGTCCTCAAACCAACGGACGAGATTCATGCATCATTAATTCAATTTAAAATGAAAGGCCGAGATTAATTGGTTCTAAAAATGAAAAAGTAAATATATATTTACTGAATATCTAATCTGACGGTTCAAAAAATTGTATGGATTAAAATCAACGGTTAATAATAAAGTAAATGTGTTTTAAACCCAAAAAAAATTGTAAAAATAAAAGAAAATTTTCTAAAAAATCAGAAAAATATTTTTTGCCCGTTGGAACAGTAACTTTAACAAATTCTATAAATACCAACCCTCTTCTTCATAATTTTTCACTCCAAAACATCTCCAATCTCCTCCAAACTTCATTCTTTTTCACCATTGTTCTTCATCTAGCTAGCTTTCAATTTTTTTAGAAGATGCCTAACCCAAGACAAGAGTGTTGGAAGGACGCTGAAGATATAGCCTTGTGCATAGCTGTAGTTACCGTTGGTGAAGACGGCTCTAAGGGTACTAGTCAAGAGAAAAAAAGATTGTGGGAGCGTATACATGAAGTATACGAGACTTGCAAGCCTGCCGGAGGCGTGGTTAGATTGGGAGGAGGGTGTGACGGTCGTTGGAAAAAGATTAGACCGGCATGCGCTTGATGGCGTCAAGCTCTTAACAAAGCGGCACTTCTTCGAGGAAGTGGTGATAATGCCACCGACGAGGTAATCATCCTTATTCTTGACGTTTAATTCTTCTTTTTAAAATTAATTTTACGGTTATTTTAGCATATTATGTATATTGACTTTCGTATAAATATATATAGTAGATGATTAATATCTTCTTATTTATAGGAATTACAAGCTAAGTCAATATATCGTACCTTAGCTAAAGGAGAGGAGTTTACGTTTCAACATTGTTGGCCAATATTAAAGGATACAAAAAAGTTTAGCAATCCTCTAGGCATGAATGTCGGTAGCTCAAGTTTTCCTACCTCTATCAACTTGGAGGACGACACTCCCATGAGTAACTCCCCAAGCTCTTCAAATGTGCATGCACGCCCCCTAGGTCAAAAAGCTCAGAAGGATGCTAAGAAAAAATCCAGGCAAGACGAAACAGGTGAACTCTTATTGCAAATGCAAAGGATTGCAGATCAAGGAGAGCGCGATCTCGAATACAGGCTGCGACTCAGGGAGGAGACTAGATTAGCTTAGCAGCACGCGGATGATGCTCGCACAATGACAGTGGATCCGTCAATTTTCACACCCAAAAAAAGGAGTTATTGGGAGAGGAAGCAAACACAGATTATTGAGAGGGAGGAACAAAGCTCTAGTGCTGGTGCATTTCGTCAACCCTCCTTTTCTCCTGAAGAAAATACACCACATAGTGAAGATGACTCTAACTTGGACCTCTATGTGCCAGTTCAAGAGACTCAATGGATGGGGAGAAATTAGAAATATTTTATTGGTTGTACTTTTTCACTTATGTTTTTCAATTATGAAATAAACTTGTTGCTTTATTTCAAAAATAAATACATAAAAATTTAAAAATCAATTAATGACGATATATTACATAACATAATTATGTAGTTAATTAATTCTCTAAAATGATTAATTTATTAAATGACTTTGGCTTTTGACTAAAGATGGTTGGAGATGAAAAAATTGAATGAATAGTTATGACACTAGGGGAGTCAAATTTTGCATATGGCTTTGGCTTTTGATTACATTGTTGGAGATGCCCTTACTGCATGTATACTCTTGAAAGAGTGCATGAACAATTTGAGCCACAATTCAAGGGGGAGGATTCAGTGCACCGAATAATTTCCAGGAATTCAATTGCCTGGGAATTTCCTTCATTTCTAGAATTTAAGCAATCTCTTTCACCTAAAAAGGATAGACACCTAGGCCCTAGCCACTGCTAAACGATAAAAGTATAATTATGTGGCCTTTGGGTCAACTTTGCCGCCGGCGAATGTCCTATATTTTTTTTAATTCTTTTTTTGGATTGTTATTTTAATGATAAAGACTATTCACATATGAAATTGAATTATTTTCTAATAAAAATATATTGCACTCCTTGTTTTTTTTTGGCAAAGTATTACACTCCTTTTCTGATAGTGAAAGAATGTCCAACAGAAGCGCGTAGTGGAAATCTTGTCCTTTTTTTTTTTTTTGAGAAATATAGCAAATCTTGTCTAGTTTTTACCTCTATGATGAATCGTCATCCGAAATATTCATGTGGTTGCTCTCTATGATATAGAACCACAAATCCCACATGCACAAATGACTTAAATCTTCCAAGCTAGGCTGCAACGCGTTTTCCATCTAGCTAGTAGGTAAATGCAAGAGAACCCTAAAACACATCAATTCATTCTTACATCAAAATTAAGAAAATGGAACTCTCCTTCAATGAAATTATTAATAATATCCCAAAACGTATTCCTTACGCGTTTTTTTGTTTGGCATTTTGGAAATGGACGTTTACACGTTTTCAACCTGCCCAACACAAGTGAATAGACAATATGAGAGAACAATCACCAGCACTAAATTGGTTTATAGAGATGGATAATTAACGAGTAATTTTAGATTAAAACTAGCAAAAGAAAACAGCAATCTTGAAATTATTTTATCATGAGATCTAATATTACTCTACTATATACAATTATTTGTTGGAGATGAAAATTCCACATTAGAAAAGTGCCAAATAAAAGTTATAATCTCAAACATAATTGTATCGAGACTTTTTTAGTTTAAATGAAACATCTAACAAGTAGTTAAGTTGGGACAATATCGGTATAATGATAAGCCATGAACAACGCTTGTCATTGTTTAATAGTAATGACTAGAATGTGGCAATATGCTTGAGTTCAAGGTCCAAAAGTTAAAAAGGGCAAAGTTTAGTATGAATGTACTAAGCTCTTTAATTAATTACATAGTGAAAGAATAAAATACACATAAGAGGGGGGGGGGGGGGGGGGGGGGGGGGACATAAAACCATATCCCTCAAAAAGCAAACAGAAAATCAAAGCTAACTCAAACACCAACTAACAAAAATGAAAATTGGGAAAACCCAAATAATCTCTATTACACAACGATGAAAAAAAATCAAAGGCAAATCACAACAAACCAAATCTGCCGAAGAAAGGCCAAAATTTGCAAAAGCATATGCAACTTGGTTTCCTTCCCGAAAAATGTGTGAGGAGCAGAAATGCATTTGAGAGATACATGTTTAGAGAATTCATTTTTATTGCTCATGTAGTTGCTGCTACTAAATGGTCCTTGAAGCAGTCAATTTAGGAGCATTCCTTGCCTTTATTTGCTGGTAGTATGTGTCTTACATTTTCGCAATGGAAAAGGGAAAAAAATCATCAATGGTCATTGAGTTATGACTCGTTCGACCTTGACAATAATTAAATTAGTAAGCCACGGAGGACAATGGTCATTGGTCATTGGACAATGACCATTGATAATTAAACCAGAAAACAGTGTACAATAATTAAATTAGTAAGCCACGGAGGACAACCTCCTTACAAAATATTAATTGTACCATCTTCAATGCATAACATCATAACATGCTAATTTAAAATTTTAAGTACATGTTCAAATAATTTAATTTTGTTAAAGGAGGCTCTGAATTGCTTGGAGCAACCTCGATCGGTAAATGAAACCTAGGGTTTCGTGTTGTTGGCGACTGTGAAGGTTCGCTTCCCGGACTATAGGCAACAATGCATGTAATGCACTATAAATTAAAGCTTCTTACGCTAGGGTTAATGTTTCTATTCCTCCTGGTCCAGTATTCCAGTCAGAGGTTTTCTCACTATATTTCTTTGGTGGCTTGAAAAGTGTGGCACACATTGGCCCTACAACCTTTTACTCTGGACTCAGTTGGGAGTTTGAATGTTCTTTTTTGGGAGTTTGAATGTTCTTTTTTTTTTCCACGAAGAGTTTGAATGTTCTTTTTTTTTTTTTTCCACAAAGAGTTTGAATGTTGGTATAGGCAAAATCTAAAACACTAAAAGCTGTGGAAAGCTCCATCAATTAACTTTCTCTGTTCACACCATTCATAACAGATGTGGAAGGTCCGTCAACCCTCTGTGTTCACGTACTCTCATTCAACATTCATTTATATTTATGATGGTACGTGGTGTATATTAGAGTATCAGATCATTACAATATAATTGCCCATGAGTCTATGACTTGTAATTTTGTTGTTGTTGTTGTTGTTGTTTTTCATCTTAAATCTCACGCTAACAATGCATGTAATGCACTATAAATAGTCGGTTGATTGCATATGAATGAAACATGAATACACAAGAGCTCGAAATATAATTCTTACAAGATCGACTGCATATGCTTAAACTATAGCGCTTGTCATCTGTTCTAGTTACTTAATTCTACATATAAGACAATGAGTTAATCTAAGTAGGGTATGATTTTGTGACCCCAAAAGATTATGAAACATCGCCATTTTCTCAGTGTTTGATTATTGTGGCAACTAGAAAAATATTGACCATGTTCATGTACGATGCATTTATAGCCAAAACCCAGGTGTTCAGGACCCATTTGAATTGCTTTCGCTTTAGTACGTCTCTCTCATCATATGTCTTTCACCTATAGAAAAGTCTACGATTCTCTGATTTGTCGAATAATATAATAACGAAAACCTTGAAATTCTTTAATTTTGAAGATGAGTTTTTTCAATTCATGTTTTTTCTCTAATTTGTTTTATCTTCTCTAATAATTAGAGAAGAATACATAAACACACATGCACACACATATTTTTTCTTTTAAAAAAGATTTGGAATCCAACCTAATTAGGAGGCTCAGTGACACATTCGGTTGTTTTTTATTGAATTAAAATGTTGTATCGGAGGGACAAAAAATTCAAATCCTTATTTACTTTCAAAAATAACACGAATCCTTAGCAACACAAGAAGTGTTACATTAATTCTCATAAAGAACGTACGTAGTTAATAATAGCAAAAGTCTTTGCAGTTTCGCTAATCAAACATAATGAGTACAAAATAAATTAGTTGAGACTGCTAATCTATTAGTAACGTCATTGGCTTCATGATAAACATGACAGATTTGGACATATAGAGTAACCTTCATATAAGTTTTAAGATGATTCTTTTTTTTTTTTTTTTTTTTGTTAACTGTCATGAATTCTCGATTGAATAAGTGGATAAATAGCAATAGAGTCATAACTCACTGATACTCATAAAATTTAAAAGTAGCTCAGATTCCACATGACAGATAATAAAGAAAACTAGAAAAGCTTGAAGAAGCCATTGCTTTCTTCCATCGATGAAGACCCTACTTTGCAGAAGAAGAAGCGATCGGAAATCTTATGGTGGGATTGATCCGGCTAGTAGTTGGTTGAGTTTCTTATACGATCGATACAGTCTCATCTGGAAAAATTGACCATATGCTCCACAGTCAACATTTTCACTGCATGATAGAGTTCAGAGTCAAGCCTTGAACAGTGATAATATTTAAGATTTGGACCTTGCTTTTAATTAAGGTTCTAATTTATTGAATTAATCCTTGCATTATTTGCTTAAAGAGATTAATTAATTAACATAAATTCTCGGAAGGTTGTACACTTGTACTCCTTCTTCATTATATCAAGTCCGAGCTCTACCCCTAGTAGAGAAAGGCGCATTATTTATTAGAATTATATGTATGACTTAGTTAAGTTGTTTTTTTTTTTCATTGCAAGTAGGAGATCTTGTATTCAATTCTGTGTTATTTAATAAAGGAAAGCCTCCGGTTCTATACTTCTATTTGGGAAAGACACATTACTGCGTGTATACTTTTGAGTGAGGGAACAATTTTAGCCACAATTTCATTACTAGAATTTGAGCCATCTCTTTCACCTAAAAGAAGATAAACACATAGGCCCTAGCCCCTTTCAAAAAAAAAACACATAGGCCCTAGCCACTGCTAAACTATAAACGTATAATATGTGGTTTTTGGGTCAACTCTGTTGCCGGCCAATGTCTTGTATTTTTTTTTTTTTCAGTTTTTTTCGTAGGTCGTTATTTTAATGATAAAGACGGTTGAGATATGAGATTGAATTCTTTTTGAATAAAAATGTATAACACTTTTTTTGTTGTATGTAGTGAAAGAATGCCCAACGAGCTTATGATCTGGAACCACAAATCCCACATGATGACATAAATTTTTCAAGGGTTCCGACGCGTTTTCCATCTAGCTAGTAGGTAAATGCAATGTGTACCCTAAAACTTATCCATTCATTCTTAATTTCTTATATCAAAATTAAGAAAATGGAACTCTCCTTCAATGGAATTACCGAATTAATAATAATAATATCCCAAAACTTATTCGTTTCCGCGTTCTTTTGTTTGTCATATAGGTTAATTACGTGGACGCATTTTGGAAATGGACATTTACAACGTTTTCAACCTGCTCAACATAGTCACCTAGACAATACGAGAGAATAATCACAAGCACTGAGTTGTTTTATAGAGATGGATAGTTTAACGAGTAATTTTAGATAAGAACTAACAAAATAAAACAACAATCGTTTAAATTATTTTATCATGAGATGGATCTAATTTCACTCTATTATTGTTGGAGAAGCAAGATTCTATATTTAAAAAGTGATGAATAAAAATATAACTTATATGACTTACACACAATTGTACCGAGATTTTTTTTTAAGAGCATCTTTAGCAATGCTAGCCATTTTTGAGTCAAATTTTAGTCAAAATAGCTAAAAAGTCATTTTGGCTAGCCATATTAGAAATAAGTCTATATCAATGCTCTCTATTTTAACTAATTTTGAGTTTATATTATTTTTCAAATAAAGATTAAATAGTTTAAATGTATTTATAAATTACATAAAATAACCTAAAATGAATGTTTTAAATTATAGAGAGCCTCATCTCGCTCTCTATATTTAGAAGCGAGATAGCTAAAAGTTATAATGGAAAGCCACTTAGGAGTCTGATGCAGCTATTAAAATATATAAAAAGCTAAAGATGCTCTCCAAAATAGCTAAGGAGCCAAAATAGAGAGTCTGCTAAAAATGCTCAAAGATGCTCTAACATGTGATTAAATTGAGACAATATAGGTATAATGGTAGGCCAAGGGCTATATTTGCTGCTGTTTAACAATCAATACTAGATTAAGGCAACATGCTTGAGTTCAAGGTCCAAATATTAAAAGAGGGAAAAGTGCAGTATGAATGTACTAATCTCTTGAATTACAATGTATTTGCTATATACGAATATGTATAATGTGCATTGTATATCAAATCCACTACGTGCTTCCATTCGGCATGCATTCTTAAAAAGGACTATTGTACATTTTCATTCAGAAATAATTTTATCTCATATCTCAATAGCTTATATCAGTAAAATAACTACTCAAAAAAAAAAAATACAGAACTTTGGCCACCATCAAAGTTGACCCAAAAACCACATCATTATACTTTAAAAGTTTAGTAGTTTAGTAGTGGCTATTTAGTCAGCTTCAAGAGTACATGTTTAGAGAATTCATTTCGATTGCTCATGAAATTGCCGCTAAAGTTCTAAAAAACGTTAGGAGCTAGTCGGGCGGTGACTCAGGGCCTAACGCCTAGAGGCCTAAACTGGAGCCTAGCCAGGGACTAGGCGGTTTTTTTTTTTTTTTTTTTTTGAATAAAGGGCTGGTAGGCCGCCCTCAAGCCTTGATTAATGAAACTGTTGAATACAAGGGGAAGACAATGAGCCAAAACCCCTGATTACAATAAGCAACTAGAGTATGTCCCGAAATAATATCAGAACTCTTTACAAAATACTTGTATTCTAACAAGCACTAACTAGCAAAGAGTGCTCTACTGGCAACTCCATTTGCTTTGACATAGTGGTGACATAACGGAAAGATAACTCGATATGTAACCTGATTACAACGTAGCATAATTACCAATTGCACAGCTTTCCTACTATGTTAACTAACAGAATAGTTAACTCTGTTAACGTAAACAATATTTACATTTTGTATCTTTTTCTTGAACAAAAGAAGCAATTTCTTCATTTAAAAAAATAAAAAACAACGACATAGCTGCAAACTAGGCTGTGATCGCCGTCCCGCTCCACAAATTCACATCTTGGTCAATCGAATTCAAGCTCTCAATGTAGAGACCCACATGGTAATCATTTGAGTCGTCTAAGTGTAAATCAAGTCGGAGAGGACTTGACTAAACCCAGATACCGACCTGGGCTGCCGCGGGTTTTGTTGTCCGGCGGCATGCCGTCATCGTACGAGTTGGGGTTGACGTTGGTGACGGAGAAGATGAAGCAGGTGGAGAAAGAGGCGGGTGATTTGGTTTCCGGGTTAAAGAATCGGACCGAGTTGTTGTAGATGACTGTGCCGGGGCTGGCGATGGGGACAGGGAGCTCACGGGAGAGGCCAACAATGCGGTTTCGGAGGTGGGAGTCGCCGAGGAAGGTGAGGTTGCGGAAGTTAAAAATGAGGGGAAGTTGAAGCTGAGGTTCTCGGCGAGGGAGGAAGAAGAAGAGGGAGATGAGAGAGAAAGCAGGAAGCTTTATTAGGTTCATGATATGGCGTAACTACCTCTAAGCTCTCTACCCTTGGCAATTGGCTGCTTTGGGCAGTTTGTACTCTGCTTGGACTTTTTAGTTTAGGCACATCTGCTTTGTGCAGACTTGATCCGTTCTTCAATTTGTATTATGAGGGATTTTCAAATCCTTTTAACTTGACGCAGTCGTCGTTTGATTTATTGAAAGGAGCTCAACTCCACTTCTCTCAAAAAAAAAAAAAATCTAATTTTGTTGTTATTGCTGTTGTTGCTAAAGGACGTTCCTTAAAGCAGTCAATTTAGGAGCATTCCTTATATGCTAGTACAATTTTACATTTTAGCAATGGAAAATGGCTATTTAAGGGGTTTTTCCTGTAATTTTTTTCTTTGAGAAATTTTGATAAATGACCTTTTTTTTTTTTTTCATTTTGAATAAAGAGCTGGTGCGGCTGCCCTCAAGCCTTGATTAATGAAACTGTCGAATACAAGGGGGGGACATTAAGCTTAAACCCCTGATTACAATAAGCATCTAAAGAACATCCTGAAATAGTATCATCCAAAGAGCGCACTACTGGCTGCTCTATTTGCTTTGACATAGCGGTGACATAACGGAAAGATAACTCGATATGTAACCCGATTACAATGTAGCATAATTACCATACGCACAGCTTTCTTACTATGTTGCCGCCGAAGGATAAATCCGACGACACTTAGTCTCATCCTTCCACTAGGAAGCAGCGACCATTTGACGAATCAAGGAACTCGCCGCCTACCTAGAAAAGACAAAGCACATTGAGTGCATACACAAGCATATAGCCCGATTAGCCCTACATGAAAACTGTAGGGACTTATTGCTCTCAAAAAGCGCAACCAAATTAAACAACATAAAAAAAAATAACAACATTAAAGTAAAAATAAAAAACTGCCAGGTCAAAGCCCAAGAGATGAGCCCAACCCCACAGACTAGCCCTGATTGGGCCCAAATTCTGAACTCAGGCCCAAATTTGAGCACTAGCCATTCTGCCAAGGAAGTGAGAAGACCACAGCCCACCATCGAAGCCTATCTCCAACCCAGCACGGCCACCCTCAACCTGCCATCCTCTCCGCCGCACGACCACTTCAGCCAGATCAAATCTAGATCGCGCCAGATCCTTCCCCAAATCAGAATCTTTCTCAAATCAAAACCAATTCCAACCCAGATCGCGCCACCAAGAGCACTCTAGATCGGACACCAAAGAGATCGGACACCTAAGAGATCGGATCAGCCATGGTCGCCTGTCCAAACCTAGCCACGCCGTTACGCCACGCCACCACCCCCGATAGCTGCTATGATCTCTCCCATTCCTCACCTCATACACTGCCGCAATCTCCTCAATTCAGACGATCAATCGAGGAGGCCGGCCTCACACCCACGTAGGGACGACAAAGACCCGTTCGACTACGGCAAAAAGGCTCACCGCCAGACAGGGAGAAAGATCTCTCTTTTTTCTTCAGGCGATGCAAGCGCGTTCTTACCAAATGTATTTTTTTTTTTTTTTACACCAATTTATACGTATAAATGACCATTTTTTAGCCTTCAAGTTGATTTTTAACCTATATGTAGAAAGTAGTTGAATAATAACTACTAGCCCCGAGCACATGTCAATTGACTTTTTTTTTTTTTTTTTTTTAAATGTCAATTTCTCTCATATTTTTTCGTGAAAGGTATTGTAATTTTTTCGAATATAATATACTCTATTGACTATCTTATCCTCATATAAAAATAATTTATTTATTAATATTTATATTGTGTGAGGGCATATATGGTACTTCAAAAATTTAACCATTCACTCAAGAATTTGCTTAATTATATAAGATTTAGTATATTAAAAAGACTCAAGTACCCTTAAGTGAAGAACTATCTAGCTAGGAACCTTCATTCACTCCATATTTCTTCTCCTATTTCCCTCAATGCGAACGTGAACCGCTTTAGCCATTATGACTAACAATGGCACTTAAGCACCCATAGTCAAATTGACAGGAATTTTGCCGTCATCTGTTGCAATTTTTTAATACCTTTATAAAATTTTCCATAAAACTAAATAATCAAAGAAAAGAATAGAAGGCAGATTTATCTGGTTTGTGTAGCTTTAGATAAAGCTTATCTACATTGATAAGGTCTATCTATAATATTGAAATCAATTTTCTAGACTGAAACACCGAAAATTCTTCTACCCATCCAGGTGGGGGGTTACCTAATGTGGTGTCAGGAGATCTGGCGCCCCTAAGCGACTAAGAGATCTCAGCCATTGGATGATCTGTTAGACCATTACTGTCAGTTTCAAACAGTATTGGACAAAAAGTCTTCACTCAACCCAGTAAAAACGCAATTCAGCTTTTTTACTTCGCCGAGGCCATCAGCATCAGCCAGAGGTCGCCAAGAAGCTCTTCAAGATTCTCGACTTACACGACTTGATTCCCTGTTTGAATGGACGTCATGTAGTCAATTCTGATTCATATGTCGGAGACCCACTGGGTCGCGGTACTCCGGCCACCATACGACTCTGGATATGGAATTTTGTTGAATTGGAGGGGAAGACCCCGTTGGCTTTGCATTTAATTTGGATTATTTTAATTTTGCAATTTAATTTGGACGGCAAGTGTAAGCACTATAAGGATGCTTCCATTGCTCAATTGTTGATGAAAAATGTTCATTATATTGTTCAGAAGATCAAAGGGTCCCCCGAACTTAGGGAGATGACAGGGAAGTTCCGACAGGCAGCCACTAATTATCAGAGAGCTACTTGGGTGAAAGTGTTGAATTCAGATTTTGAAATCCTAGGTTCTGGAGGAGGTTGAAGAAGAATCAGGAAAATCCTCATAAAAAAAAAATTCACAATCCAATTCAAACCTATTGAATCTCTTTAGATTTAAGCAATCAATCCAAAGGAGAACTCCACTGGTGACATGGGTAATTACATATATTGATTAGATATGGATGGTAGGGACTTGTTGCAAATCTTCTGTTCCAATGGGCTCCGATGAAGTTTCGGCGACTCTCGACAATCGCCGACTCTCTGCTCTGGTTTGCAGTCGACAATGGGATTCTGTTATAAACATCGAGAACAATAAGTCGACCTTCCTGATTATAAACATCGCACGTGAAGAACATGTGCCAGTAAACCCAATTGTTACTGAAGATCAGATTTTTTTTTTTTTTTTAGATTGAATCTGTTAATGCGTGCATTGTACGCTCTGTTAACAGAGCCGAGGTGACCACCCACCCAGGTGGGCTGAAGAATCTCCGCTGAAACACCAAGCAATCATGAATTTGCGTTATTCTCAATCTTTTATTCTCAATTAAAATAAAACTTTGTTAAAGATTGATTTTGCAGTGAGTATATTCTCAAGGATAAGAATCATAAGATGAATGAATTCTGTTTGCATCTTCATTTCTTCAAACTTGACTAGCTATCGTCTTTTTAAAGTCTCAAGCATGAACAACATTCCAAATAAAACAAACTCTTATCAATCCTAGCCTAGACCTAGAGTCCATAGCAGGTGCACCGTACAGTACTTCTAGATCGTCACTCGATCTCTATCCCATGTATAGTTCATAATCGAACAGTTGTCCCATTTGATCCTTCTTTAATTTAATTGTTGTTTGTTTAGTGACAGTTTGGTGAAGAGAATATGTGGTTTTGTGATGAGGAGCTTTGCAATAGAGATTGAATTTGTTCAAGCAGAAGATAGTGCTTGCCTATTCTGGAGATGGTAACTGTGTGCTAATTGCACTCACATTTTTAGGGAAGGGAATGCAGCAGCACATAAGATGGCAAATTTAGGTGTTTCAAAACACTCATTTACTTGGTATGCCACCCCTCCTGCAGAGCTTCATAGGTACTTGCAAGCTGATTTTTTGGGACTCCCAAATTATCGTTTTACATTTTGATAAATTATTGCTTTTTCAAAGCTTACAAGTAGCATGATGATGTCATTATGGTTGCTGAGATGATTACGTTGGTTTGTCGTTATTGTCCACGCCTTCTCAAATGCTTTTTTTCCCAGGAAGTTGTGCGCAAAGTTAGCCACATGACCAGCTACATGAAGGTGCAAGAGAAATTCTGGCATATTTCGAGCGCCATTTTTTCCAATTCTGTGGCTGTTTTTTCTTCTTTTAGATTTGTTCATGAGGGGGAAGTTTCTCTTTCTCTTCTCTTTCGCTGTAACTTTTGTATCTCTTTTGGACGATGTATTTTTTCTGCTTTATTATTAATAAATTAAGTTGGGGGACGGGCGGTGGGTTCCCAGAGTGGGGCAGACCCTTCACCTTCGGGTTTGAGGGTGGGACTTGTTCCCTACATTGTTTGTCTCCGAGGATCTAATATCGCCTAATCCCTTTCTCTTAAAAAAAAAAACAGTGCTTTCAATTGAAGAAAGAAACCAAAAGAGTTTAAAAACGCAAAAATTGAAGAAAAGCACTGTGAGCAAAAGTGTTACGAGAATTTAGAGATTTTACTGGTTTGGAGGATATTTTGGTCTTTTCATGCATCATTTGGGTTATATTCTTTTTCTTTTTCCAGTGATTTGGGTTAGATTTCAACCCGTCTAAAATTTCAAGTCTTAAAATTAAGGCATTTTTCAAAATTTCTCTCTTTTTTTTTTGGAATCGAAAAAAAAAAAATTATTTCCATTTAAAATTTTTAAGAATTAGAAAAAATGAGCAGTGTTTTGTAAACTTGGAGTTGAAGCAACGCTGCACTAAATTCCAAAATCCAAATTTATAAAAGGGCAGCTCCGCCTCACTCTCCACCACTCTCAAGCTTTTTCTTCACTGCATTTCTCTCATTCACTTGCAAAACATAATTATCTTTCTCTTTCTAGTGGGGGAAAAAAAAGTACAAAGAAGAAGAAAGTACTTCCAGCAGCTAGCTACTTACTCCTCTGTTTTGCTCTGTTTCCAGTCTCTCTGTTTTCCTCTGTTCCAGAACCACACTCTCTTTTATCTTCAAATTCTCCATAACCAATTCGAAGAAGCCAGATGGAAAACCGAAACACCGTATCCAAATCTAAGCCCAATCAAAGCCTCTACCTTCCCAGGAGAGGGCAGGTGAAGATCAAGATATTCAAGGACTTGTTCAAGTCGTTGGCTTCGATGTGGGTTGGGTTTGCCCGTAAGCCAGCAAGAGAAGATGGAGGGTTCCTGAGCTCAAAACCCCAACCCCGGAAGAAATCCCAAGTGGGTATTGCTGAGATGCTCAATCTGAGCGTTTCTGATCCGGCCCCCAGTTTGATTAGTTGAGGTTTTTGCGAGGAATTAGCTGAACAACGTTGTAGGTGGTGTTAATCATGTAAACAGTAACTTGGGTTTAATTACAAGTTTTGGGGAATAAAAGGTTGAGGTTGGAGATGGAGTTCACGAAAGACAATTAGCTAGGGTTGTATAATATAATGGTGTGATGTTAATTTTGTTCCAGTTTAGTTGAATCATTGTCTCTTGTTTTGATGGGTTTGATATTACAATTGAATATCTGGATTTGGGTACAGGAGACAAAAGTAACTCATTTTTAGCAGTTCTTCCCATTATTTCTTTCATTTTCACAATATTTTTAACCGCTCTCTGCTTACTATTGCCTGATAATTCAATTCTGAACGGATAAGAACTTTCGTGAAAACAGCAACTTTGGTAACTCTTTATCCAGCAGAGAGAATTTGGTGACTTATTTTTAGGTATAAAGTAGATTTTTTAACTTCGACTAGATTAACATTAATCCTACGTACTTTGGTAACCCTTCTAAATGCTTAAATCAAATACCTCTCTCTCTGTCTCCTCCTCAATCCGTCTGTCTCTTTCACACTCGAGCTCTCTCAAAATCTGACAGCCAAATACTGTAATTGACCAGTCGGTACTTGGTACTTGGTAGGTATATATACGCAGTTGATTGTAATGGTGAGAAATACTTTAACTAGATCTGTGCTCGATCATCTGTTTTTGGTTGATTCGAATTCTGAACGCTCCATGGATGTTTTAGCGCGTTTCCGGATAAGATCGATGAAGCTAGATACGAGTGAGGTTTCAAGTCAAGATTTGGCATAAACTGGAGACCAACTTGTACTCATTATTTCATTATTGTTAAATATGTGATCAAAGAGTTGATATATGAATTAATTGATCCGAACCCAGTAATATCTATTCTGGGGTCGCTTTCTGAGCTTTCAATCAACACTTACGTCTCAGCAAAACCCCAGTAAGATTTAATCAATTTAAGGCTTAAAAGCTTCTAAAGCTAGGGTTCTATTTTCCTTTTCTTTTTCTTTTTTTTTTTTGTAACTAGCTAGGGTTACTATCTTATTTTCAGTCAATGGTTTTCCCGCCATATTTCTTTGGTGGGCTGAAACCTATTTGAAAAGTATTCCTTTAATGACGAATAGGCATTGTCCCTACTCCCTACAACTAGGAGGAGTTTGGGTGTTGGATAGGCGGGATAAAATCAGCTGTCCCCAATTACACTATCCCCATTCTGTCCCCATGCATTCATTGGTCCACAAAAAATAAAAAATAAAAAAAAAGATTAAGAAAATATTTTTTTAATCTTTGTGGACCAATGAATGCATGGGGACAGCATAGGGATAGTGTATTGGGGACAGCTGATTTCATCCCTTGGATAGGCAAAATCTAAAAGACTATTTTTGCGGAAATATCGTTCTGTTCACACCATCCATATTGTCAATCAAATTCATACGTATTTAGGCTAGTATATATATTTAGTGCAAATTTATGAATCTAAAAGACTATTTTCAGTGGAAATTTATAATTCTTTCGGTAATTAATTTTTAGAATTAAGATATTGTTAGATATTTCATACATATACAAAGTTAAAATATCTTGAAACTATTGCAAATGATGTAATAATGCTCTATAAAAAGTTTCTAAGTTGCGTAATCAATTATCCAAATATGAAGATACATGAATGTACAACTAAGTCTAAATTTAACTCTTACAAATCATAGGCTTAAACTATAGTGCTTGTCATCATTTGTACTAATTACTTGATTAGATTCTTCATATTAAACGATGAGCTAACCAACAAATAGCCCATTCAAAACGTGTTCGTTGACACTCCTCTTTAATCTAATTAGAGTATGATTCTGTGACCCCAAAAGCATTTTTTTTTTTGTTTTTGACCCCAAAAGCTTTGGACACCCTTTGTCGCTGTTTCATTACGGTATTGGCCATTTGACCATATTCATGCATCGTGCATATATAGCCAAACCTAGACCCATTTAAATTAATTGATAGGTTTCCTTCTAGTCTATCTCTGACCCCATCTCTTTCCCCGACCAAAAAACATCAACCTGCACCTACAGACTATTTAGGCTAGTATATATATTTAGTGCAAATTTATGAATCTAAAAGACTATTTTCAGTGGAAATTTATAATTCTTTCGGTAATTAATTTTTAGAATTAAGATATTGTTAGATATTTCATACATATACAAAGTTAAAATATCTTGAAACTATTGCAAATGATGTAATAATGCTCTATAAAAAGTTTCTAAGTTGCGTAATCAATTATCCAAATATGAAGATACATGAATGTACAACTAAGTCTAAATTTAACTCTTACAAATCATAGGCTTAAACTATAGTGCTTGTCATCATTTGTACTAATTACTTGATTAGATTCTTCATATTAAACGATGAGCTAACCAACAAATAGCCCATTCAAAACGTGTTCGTTGACACTCCTCTTTAATCTAATTAGAGTATGATTCTGTGACCCCAAAAGCATTTTTTTTTTTGTTTTTGACCCCAAAAGCTTTGGACACCCTTTGTCGCTGTTTCATTACGGTATTGGCCATTTGACCATATTCATGCATCGTGCATATATAGCCAAACCTAGACCCATTTAAATTAATTGATAGGTTTCCTTCTAGTCTATCTCTGACCCCATCTCTTTCCCCGACCAAAAAACATCAACCTGCACCTACAGATAAGTCTAAACTAAGATTCCCTGATTTGTTGAAATCATCATCGAAAATATTCTGTGATTTGTTGAAATAATTGTTAACTTAATGAGCAATCCAAGGATTATTTCACAAAGAACATAAACACAACCAAATGATCAATACAATATGAACTAGAATTGATCAAAAAAAAAAAATATGAACTAGAACATATTAAGCGAAGATGCATCACCTGTTTCATTGACAACAGCCATCTCTTCAAAAGCAGCAGCAGCAACACAGCTATTCAACACAATCAATCCGAGCTCCAAAGCCTCAAGCAGCCACACGTCAAAAGTTTTCTACTCAACTATGTGTTTAACTCCTCTCTATGGGGCAGGACTGAATGTTTTTGTCACACAATGAATAGGGACTTCAAGCACCTATATATACAAGCTAGGTAGGTCTTCCCATAAAAGAATCTTATTCAAGCCAATGAGTTATCTGTAGAGATGCTATAGTTATCATATCATTAACAAAAGATGTTT
Source organism: Rosa rugosa (assembly GCF_958449725.1). Lineage (NCBI taxonomy): Eukaryota > Viridiplantae > Streptophyta > Magnoliopsida > Rosales > Rosaceae > Rosa > Rosa rugosa. Next base: position 17,523,432 of record NC_084821.1, on the reverse strand, counting down.
ATCCTTATCAAAATGAATTCCTAACCAAAGAGTGACATACTTAAACTCATTTGGTAACTAGATAGATAATTCATATATTTCCTATTTATTGTAACAAGTTTAATCAATTTGTTATTTACTTAATGTAGATAATATTAGGTCCAAATAATATTTTACAATCTCCCCCTTGGACCAATATTGTCTACATAACAACTGAACCAAAACTTATTCCAGAAAATACCCAAAGTGTGCACTGAAATATATGATTTCTCATAATCCATTCAGTTCTGTCAAGTATGCAGCAGCTACAAAAGAACTTGGAAATAACATGCTTATGTAAACATACTTGTTCCAAATCACATATAGTAACCTCTGCATCTCACATGAACCACAAGTTTGATATGATGAAGTCAAGTGATAATGTATGTCATTCTGCAGTAAACACTTTATCATAGTCCAACTAAAATTTTGAATATCAAAACATAATGCAAACATTTTACTTAAGCACCAGTGGATAACATGTTTGCCTTATACTGAATATATGCATATTTCCATCTACCTGATAAACAACAAAACTAGAATAACAGCAATCAAATATTTTAAAATAAGATCAAGCTGTAAAACAATATATCTGAAAATACCTCGAGTTTTATTCATTTATCAAAATATGAATACAAATTGTTTCTAACATGAACTACAAACTGAAATAAAATTGAAACTTTCAAACTAAGAAACTGGAGAACATGATATTTACAACTTTTGCTCTTACTGAACTCAAGTATCTAAACTGGACAAAATTCCCATGTTTTCAACATGTTTCTTTTAAAGCTAAAACTAGTAATGCCTTGGTAAAAGGATCTGCAAGTTGTGCATCTGTACTAATGGCAGCTATATTAATCTCTCCATCTTTTACCCTCTTTCTCACACTGTAGAACTTCAAGTCTATATGTTTTAAATTATTACTCGTTTTGCTATTCTTGCTGAAGAATACAGCAGCTTCATTGTCACAATAAACTTTCAGCTTTCCATCAACAAGATTACTTAAAATTAATCTTTGTTTCCAAAAGAAAGTTTCTGATCCATAGGCCTTCACATACACCTTCATATATGGCAATTATTTCTGCTAGCATGGTGGATGTGGCTATCAATGACTGTTTCATTGTTTTTCAAGCCACTGCACCACCTGCCAACATATATACATAGCCACAAGTAGACTTCATTGATGCAGGATAATTGCCTGCAAAATCTGAGTCTGTGAAGCCTACAAGTTCAAGATTCTTTACATGCTTATACACAAGCATGTGACTCTTAGTCCTCTGTAGGTATCTCAATACCTTTTTTCCAGCAATCCAATGCTTGTGTCCAGGATCAGATTGAAACCTGGATAACATGCCAACTGCAAAGGATAAATCTGGTCTAGTGCACACTTGTGCATACATGAGACTGTCAACTAATCTAGCATATGGTACAGACTCCATTTCCCTTTTCTCAACACTTGTTTTAGGGCATTGATCCTTATTTAATTTATCTTCCTTGGAAATTGGAACCTCCCCATGAGCACAAGTAGCCATATCAAACCTCTGAAGTATTTTTGAAATGTAGGTTTGTTGAGATAATCTCAATAGTCCTTGTGCTCTGTCTCTCTTTATCTCAATTCCTAATACATAAGAAGCCTCTCCCAGATCCTTCATATCAAAATTTTTCAACAGAAATATTTTGGTATCTTTCAGTAACTTAATGTTACTACTAGCAAGGAGAATGTCATCTACATATAGGATAAGAAAGACAGACTGGTTTCCAACAACTTTAAGATAAACACATTCATCTACTAGATTTTCTGTAAAACCAAAAGATGCAACCATAGAATCAAATTTTCTATACCACTGCCTAGAAGTCCATATATAGATTTCTTAAGTTTACAGACTAAGTTTTCTTTTCCAGTTTCAATATAGCCTTCTAGTTGTGACATGTATATCACTTCTTCCAGTTTTTTACATCCATTTGATGTAACTCCATATCATAGTGAGCTACAAGAGCCATTATGATTCTAAAAGAGTCCTTAGTTGAAACTGGTGAAAATATTTCTGTAAAATCTATGCCCTCCTTTTGTGTGAACCCTTTAGCTACAAGCCTTGCTTTATGTCTCTCAATATTTCCCTTAGCATCTCTCTTAGTTTTGAACACCCACTTGCTGCATATAGGCTTGTAATTTGGATCTAGCTTCACAAGCTCCAACACTTCATTTTTATACATGGATTCAAGCTCTGCATCCATAGCTTTCTTCCATTGTTTTGACTCATTACTCTCTGTAGCTTGCTTAAAACTTGTAGGATCACTATCATCTGCTAATGTGCTCTCAACTTCTTGCAGGTAAACCTCATAAATATCATTTTCACCACCAAAAGTTGGCTTCCTAGTTCTTTGTGATCATCTAGGTTCAACTACATTTTGTTGAGGTTCAGGAACATTTTGTTGAGGTTCAGGAACATTTTGATCTGGTATAGGTTCAGCCACTTCAACATTTTGGTTTTCAAGCTCTAAGGGGGGTGTATTCAATCCAGATTTTAAAATGATTCTGTTTGATTTTTTATAATCCATGGATTTTCGTGGATTCTATAGAATCCACGGATTGTTTTAATTCCGCATGGATTTAAACAGATTCTAATGTATTGTATTGGCATGATTTGTTTAGATTTCATAAGTGCATGGATTGTCCTAATAACAATAATAGAATACAGAATATAATAAAATATTAATTTTTTTTGGACAAACATAATACAATAATTATTATGACTTGAAAAAAAAAAGTTTTATAAAAATAAATTATGTATGTCAAAATACATTAGCAAAAATGTAAAGACAACCAAAGGAACACATTATAAAAAATGCAAAGGCAAATAAAAAAGTACATTAGAAGGATGCATACTCATCCATTCCAACCTCATTATCATCGTAACCTTCTTGATCCCCATCATCCATATGTTCTTCATTATTCTCATTCTCATTACCTTGACTATCGATCATTGTTATCCTCTTGACTTCCATTATCATCATTTCGCGGTCTATCTTCTCACATAGCTTTAGCAATGGTAAGTCTCCAAGCATTAGCCTCCGCTCTTTGTCGTTGTCGCGTCATCCCCTAGCGGCTGCATATCAACCATGAGTTCTAACATGGTATCACTCTCTTCCTTAGTCCACTGCTCATAATTCTCTTTTTTTTTTTTTTTTGAAATCTTGTTGTGGATCAACCGTGATGACATTACTCTATTTTACATACATAGAAAACCCTTCATGTGTGTGTGTGTGTGCAATCTTTTGTTTTGTTTCTTATTTATAAACACGTCAAAAATCATCACAAATGCAAACAAGTCACAATAAGCATACTGTCTTATTAAGGTAATTGTCATTTCCAATATCAAGTTTGTACCCTGATTACAAGATTTACAATCTGCAGCGACACATTGTAAAATAGAACGTGCCTCACGCGCGCGATAGTTTTTGTTCCAGAAAACCCTAACGCAGGTTTCCACTGCAGGCAGTGCAGCACCGGTCGACGGTTGCTGCTGTACTTCTGAGGACGTCGGTCCCGGCTCTTCTCCAAGGGCGACGTCTGTCGTCGTTGCACAAGGCTATCTCGTCGTAGATAGCAACACTTGGCGCCGCTGCTGTCAAAGCTGTCAGACGCTGCTCTTTGGCGTCGCTGCTTCACGGTGGTCGGCTTCCAACATATCTCGCTGTCCTGCAGCGAAAATCAGGCTCTTCTTACTCGTTGAGCACGATACGGTTAGGATCCCCAGCCCTAGGTATGGAGGTTTTGGCGTGGAATTATCGTGGTTTGAATAACCCGGCGGCAATACAGGCGTTGAAGCTTTTGATTCAACAGAGGAAGCCTTCTTTCATCTTCCTGTCAGAGACCAAGATTGATGATTGGGAATACATGAACTCCTTACGTCTGCAAATTGGGTACTTTAATTGTGAGGCTGTTTTCAGTGAGGGTCAGTCCGGTGGAGTTGCTCTCTTCTGGGCTGATGGTTTAGATGTTTGCTTCCGGTCAAAATCAAGGAGCCATGTTGATGTGGAGGTCAGAGAGACTGATGGGTCTGGTGTGGTATGGAGGCTGACAGGTTGTACGGTAATCCAGTGACGGCAGACCGCCATTTGACTTGGGCGCTGCTACGATCTCTGTGGGCCGAGTCGGCGCTGCCTTGGGTGGTTGTCGGAGATATGAACGAGTTGTTGCATGCTTATGAGAAGGAAGGCGGCGTGGTGCGCCGGGAAAGGCAGATGCAGCCTTTTAGGGATGCATTGTCTCAGTGTGACCTCTTTGATTTGGGCTTTCATGGTTCGCCATTCACATGGCGTGGGCCAGGGACGAGGAGTAGGCTGGACCAGGTGGTTGCATCCGTCACCTGGTCAGACATTTTTCCGGCGGCACGAGTTTTACATCTGCCCCCAGTCCATGGTGATCATGTCACCATCTTGGTGGGTGCGTTTGCTGGAATTCTGCCTACTATGGGGAGGCAGAGACACCGCTTTCGCTTTGAGATTTTTTGGACCCTTCATGAGGGTTGCCGTAATGTGGTTAAGGCAGGTTGGGAGCCTGAGGTGCATGGTTTGCCTATGCAGCAGGTTACAAGGAAAATCATGCATACCCGGTTTTCTCTGAATCGATGGCAGCGTGAATCCTTTGGTATGAGACGTAGAGAGATTGGGTTATTGCGTGATCGGCTTCAGGCTTTGTTTTCTTTGCCTTTGTCCGCTGCAAATCAGGAGGAATGTTCTACTCTTAATGCAAAGTTGGAAGGTTTATTGGCAGAAGAGGATGCGTACTGGAAGCAGCGCTCCAAAGTGACTTGGTTAGCTGATGGAGACAGGAACACTAAGTTTTTTCACAGGAAAGCTTCAAACCGCAGAGCTAAAAATAGATTGACTGGTTTATTTGATTATAATGGTGTCTGGCAGGATACATCTCAAGGGATGGAGGATGTGGTGTTGCACTATTTCTCCAGTATGTTTAAATCTAATGATATTAATTCTACTCATATGCAAAATGTTGTTGGGCTTCTGCAGCCTAAGGTGACTGATGATATGAATTTCGACTTGTGTGCTCCTTATTCTGCTTTGGAAATTAGGGCTGCTTTGTTTCAAATGTATCCGACGAAAGCCCCAGGACCTGATGGTATGCCACCTATGTTTTTTCAGAAGTACTGGGAGGTAGTAGGTGGGGATGTTGTGTCAGCAGTTCAAAATTTTCTGCATACTGGGCAAATCCTTGGTGAGATCAATTTTACACATATTTGTTTGATTCCCAAAGTAAAAGATCCAGTGTCGGTTACTGATTTACGGCCTATTGCTTTGTGTAATGTGATCTATAAGATTTGTTCAAAAGTGATTGCTAACAGGCTGAAGAAGATTTTATCAAAGATTATTTCTCAATTTCAGAGTGCTTTTATCCCTGGGAGATTAATTACAGATAATACTCTTGTGGCAAATGAGGTATCACATTTTATTCATAATTGTTACTCTAGCACTTCTCTTTGAAGCTTGATATGAGTAAGGCTTATGATCGCATGGAGTGGAGTTTTCTGGAAGCTGTTCTCCTAAGATTGGGCTTTGCAGAGTCATGGGTGGGAGTGATTATGAAGTGTGTGACTACTGTGAAGTATGCCTTTCTGATAAACGGTCAGCCTAGGGGCCATTTGACTCCTACTAGGGGGCTTCGACAAGGTGATCCTTTATCACCTTACTTGTTTCTTCTGTGCACGGAAGTTTTTTCAGCTTTGCTTGAGCATAAAGTAGGGAATGGTGAGTTGCAGGGCATTAAAGTCTGTGAGGGTGCTCCTACTATTCATCACTTATTATTTGCGGATGATAGTTTGTTGTTTGGAAAAGCTACTTTGCATGAGTGTCTTCATATCCAGAATGTTCTGCATGATTACGAGTTAGGTTCTGGTCAGTAGATTAATTTTTCTAAGAGTAGTATTGTTTTTAGTAAGAGAGTTCCAGAGGTGGACAAGTGTGCTATGGCAGGTTTCTTGGGTGTCTTTATTGAAGCCAAGCATGAGAAGTATTTGGGATTGTCTACTTATTTGGGGAGGAATAGGACTGAGCCTTTTGCTTATATCAAGGAGAACTTGAGTAAAAAGTTAGCTGGTTGGCAAGGAAAACTACTGAGTAGTGCTGGTAAGGACCTACTTATAAGGGTGGTGGCACAGGCTTTGCCATCCTATGCTATGAGCTGTTTTTTGCTTCCGAAGGAGTTTTGTGATGATTTACATCAGATGTGTGCTCGATTCTGGTGGGGGAGTAAGTCCAATGAACGTAAAATTCATTGGATGTCTTGGGAACGTCTTTGTCGTTCCAAAGAGGATGGTGGTATGGGGTTTCGTGATCTGCACGCCCATAACCTAGCTCTACTTGCTAAACAGGGTTGGAGGTTACTTCGAAATCCAGGCACCTTAGTCAGTCGTTTGTTTCAGGCTAGATACTTTCCTGGCTCTTCTTTTTTGGAGGCTCCAGCCCCAAATCATGCTTCTGCTTGTTGGAGAGGTATTTTTGCTGCTAGTTCGGTGTTGAGAGGAGGGATCCGTTGGCAGGTAGGTGATGGAACATCTATCAAAATTTGGGAATCTCCTTGGATCCCGAGACCCACTTTTTTCAGGCCTGTGAGATATGCTCCCTCTTCTCTTTGTATGGTTAGTGAGCTTATTCAGAATGGGGGCTGGAATGGAGAGTTGATTGCTGCTAATTTTGATGTTGATGATGCTACTTTAATCTATTCAATCCCCCTTAGTATTAATAGGGTTCCTGACAGATATGTTTGGCATTTTGACAAGAAAGGTCTTTTTTCTACTAAAAGCGCTTATAAGGTGGCTTTTGCTTCTTTACACCCTGCTATTTTGGATCATTCCTCCTCTATGGTGATCCCAAGTAGTTGGAAGCATTTATGGGCTGCGTCTGTGCCAGGTAAGGTTAAGGTGCATGTTTGGAAGGTTTGTGCATCTATTTTGCCTACTGCTTGTCAGCTTAGGGAACGCAGAGTGCCTGTTGGTGAGGGGTGTCTATTCTGTTATAGGGAGGAGGAAACCATTTCCCATGTCAGTAGGGAGTGCAGTTTTGTGCGGGATGTTGGTTTAGCACCAGACCTTGGATCTGTGTTCGGACTACCACCATGTTCCTTATTGGAGTGGTTGGCTTTGTGCTATACTGTAGTATCTCCGAGTTCTTTCTCTCTGCTAATGATGTTATTATGGGGGGTGTGGAAGGAGCGCAACCAACGTTTGTGGTATGGTAAATTCCGCTCTACACATCAAGTTTACTTCCAAGTTGTTACTTTATTTCACTCTTTCAAGGCTGCAAGGATTTCTGAAAAAGTCTAACTGGGGCGCCAAGTTAAGCCTTGGTGTCCTCCTTCAGCTGGTTGGCTTAAGGCCAATATAGATGGGGCATTTGACATGACCACCCGGTTTGGGGGTTTGGGTTTGGTAATCAGGGATTCTGTTGGCACGGTGGTGGCTGGTGCCTGTGGGACTTGTCAGTGTTGCTTCTCCTGTGGTAGTTGAGGCCTTGGCTTGTCGGACGACATGCAAGGTAGTAGTGGATAACGATCTGGGGCCAGTCATGTTTGAGGCCGATTGTCTACAAGTTGTGCAAGCTATTTGCGCTGAAGGTGAGGATACCTCAGATTTTGGCAGAATTATTGATGATATCTCTTCTTTATTATCTTCTCTAGCAGGATCATTCTTTTCTCATGTTTATAGGGAATCGAATAAACTAGCACATAAGGTGGCTAAGTATGCCTTGTTGTCTGGTGCACAAGTTTCATGGAGTGGGCATGTCCCTCCAGGACTTGATGGACTTTTTTCTACTCTTTGTACACGTTAATTCATCAATAAAGTTTGTCGTCCTTTGCTTAAAAAAAAAAAAGATTTACAATCTGCATATGTTTAGTAAAATGCACAAATTGGATTACATATATATTTGTATGATCTATAAGGCTATTATTTGATCATAGCTAGCTTAATTAAATGTGAGTTAGATTACATATATATTTGCATCAGTAACACTAGTAATGACCAGTTTGATCATAGCTAGCTTATTTAAATATAATAGTGGAGTGTGTGGACAAACTAATCCATTTTGTAAGGACAGACTATAGAAAGAATATTGTAAATATGATGCTATATGTACAATACATTTGATATAAATTAAAGGTTCTATGCTTCCTGGTTTGGTATTTTCAATCTTTGACAAATGAGATATTGTAGTGTGATTTCATTGTTTTTTGTTAATACCCAGAATGATTTTTGAGTTGATGATCAACCAAATAAGCAAATGGATGGTCTCTAATTATGAAAGAAAGTCTACTCAAGATTTCATAAAGCTGCTTTCCATACAAAGTCTTCATAATCATAACCAGACACATGAAAAACTAATAGGGATAATTAATTATCTTATTACCTCTTTGGTTCAATGTCTTTCTTGAAATCAAAGTTCGGCTCACAGTCAAGAACAGAAGCAGGAACTTGCTCATTCCAAAGAAAAATAGTTAAGAACTTAAGATCGACTTCAGCTCAGCATTGTTTTTCACCCCAAAAACTCAAGAAAACAAATTTTCTCCCGGAATGTTCTTGAATGCTAATAAATGCATTAGACTATATCATCACAGCCAAAAGAAATTATTTAGCTAGATACTGACGCAGTCGGAAGTAACCTGGATTTACAAGCAATAAACCCTAAAAAGATAAATCTGGAGTCCACCAGAGAATTTGAGAAAAACCTCTCATTTTATTAAATTTGATATGATAAACTGATCTTAATACGTAGCATGATGGTGCTTATATAGGCATCCAAGTCATAACCTAATCACAATCATAATCTAACAAGAAATCCTAAAGAATCCAAATTAAAAAGGAAACTAAGAACCCAAAAATAAAAGAATCCTAAAACAAATGTAAGACTAGCCTAAAAATACTAAATCACGAATCGAATAATTAAGGCGATACATTTTGGCCTAAATTTGATAGGGCTCACTGAAGTGAGTCTTAAAGATCTCGTCGTTCCCATTCCGGAAAGCTATCATGCGTCTCAAACGAACATTTTGACTAAAATTTACTCCAATCTGATTCACAATCCAGAATCTGACTTTTCGCACGAGAAACCCGAAAAGTCCAAAACCTAATCTTCTTGAATATTCCAGCAGCTAATAACCTCATTATGCCTGAGTTATCTATTTTCCAATCACTCTTCTTGATTCTACGCCGCTTCTTTATTTTTCTAACTTTCCGGCTAAACCAGGCCCATTCTCGTCCTACATCAGATACCTTATTATGGTAAGAGCTAGCTAGCATATAGCAGCAAATCCAAACAATATAGCAGATTTGGATAAAAACAATAATATGTTACTGTGGTCGAAACAAATAACATGATTTGTTATTATAGAAACCAAAGGTGGATAACTTCGCAATAGCAAGAAACATGAAAACAATATTCTCTAGTTAAAAGACAGGACTACCGAAGTACCAGTACTCAAAAACACAATTGTATATATTTTGATTTTTAGAGAAAGAAATTCAGAATTCATTATTTCTATCAAATTTCTTTAGTCTGAAAGATTTTGCAAGTGTTTAGGTGTTAAAAGATACAAAGCAAAGTTGTAATAGATACAATTCATAGATAATGAAGAACAAAAACTTGAAACCAAACAGATCAATGTCTACCTAACAGGGTATAGGTAGACATTTAAAAAAAAAAAATGCTGAAGCTCAAAGTGTACAGTAAAACAACACAAACCATGCGACTAGAGAGCAAAAATAGAAAAGGCTCGCCTGGATACGGAAAAAAGTACTGCTATTTCATGGGTAAAACTCTCTCTATTAAAGCTCAATAGTCGAATACAAAGCCAAACAAAAATTTCAGCCTAAAAAAGAAAAAACCCCAAAAGAAGCCAAGTATTATTTCAACTATCAATACCAAACCAAATATGCAGAATCCAACACATTCACATAAACGTATCAAAAATAGCCAAAATCACTGCAATTAACACTGACATATGTATCAAAAATACCTTTTTAGCAAGTGATAATTTCCCCCAAGTTCACAAGTTGAGGTCAGCTCGATGTCAGTTCGTCTTCTCTCTTTGTCAATTCGTTTTCTGTCTTTGACGCCTTTTCATCTTCAGAGTGAGAGAAAAAAAAAATGAAAGACGTCAAAATCTCATGTCTAGAGGGTGGATTTCTGATAGGGTTTGGTATTTATACCAGGCACCTTAGAATCCTACCAAATCAAGCATCTAATAAAATCTTTTAAAATTGTTGGGCTTTTGAATACCACTAGATTTGAAATGATTTTTTGAAATCTTGATTGAATACCACAAGATTTTAAAAGACTTTTTAAAATCTTGATTGAATACCACCAGATTTTAAAGGACTTTTAAAATACAAAAAAATCCTATAGACTCCTAATTGAATACACCCCCCTAAGTCACCATCTACTGCATTATGAAGTTCATTTTCAGTTTCTGCATTATTTTTAAAGTTTGGCATTTCTATTTCTATATCCTCACTTTCTGCAATTTCCTCAAAATCATCAATTAAATCTTCAAATTTTGTATTGCAAATACTCTCCCCCAGAAATTTAACCTGATGAGTTTCAAAAATTCTAGGTGAGTGATGAGGTGCATAGAGTTTGTAACTCTTTGATTTTTCACAGTAGCCTATAAAATGACAAGTTACAGATTTTGGATCAAGCTTTCCTAAATTGGGATTGTAAATTCTTGCCTCAGCTTTACAACCCCATACATGGCAATGATGCAAACTAGGTTGCCTGCCACACCATGACTCAAAAGGTGTTTTATCCACAGACTTGCTTGGGGACCTATTGCAAAGATAGTTTGCAGTTCTTAAATCTTCTCCCCAAAGCATTATTGGCAACCCAGAAGTACACATCATACTTCTTATCATATTCAACATAGTTCTATTCTTTCTCTCTGCAACACCATTCTGTTGGGGATTGTATGGTGTTGTATATTGAGCCTTTATGCCTACATCCTGCAAATATAAAGCAAATGGACCCTTTTGTTGTCCTTGCTTAGTATACTTACTATAGAATTCACCCCCCATATCAGACCTCACAGTCTTAATTTTCATTTCTAGTTGATGTTTAACTTCAGTTTTGAAAATTTTAAAAGCTTCAAGAGACTGTGATTTTTCTGACAATAGGTAGATGTAACAATACCATGAATAGTCATCTATGAATGTAATGAAATAGACATTGCCACATATTGTTCTATGCCTGAAAGGACCACATATATCTGTATGAATTAACTCTAGCAATTTTTCACTTCTGCTAGCATTCTTTTTTCTTAAGTTTGTTATTTTGCCTTTAAAACATTTAATGCAGTCTGCTAGGTCTGAAAAGTCTAGTTCTGGAAGTGTTTTGTTTTTCACTAATATTTGCAGTCTTTCTTTTGAGATGTGGCCTAGTCTCCTATGCCACAGGTAGGCTTATTTATCATTGAACAAGGTTCTTTTAACACATGTGATATTGTTGTTACTTGATGTGCTATTTCTGTCTTCCACAAGTGAAATTACTTGTTGAGGTATTGAACAATTTAACTTCAAATAATTATCCAAAATAACACCAGAACCATATAACAAGGAACCTTTAGAAAATTTTATTCCATCCAAATCAATGTGAAAACAGCAATCAGTCTTAACCAAATGAGACATAGAAAGCAAATTCCTCTTAATCGAGGGAATGTAATAAACATCATCGAAAACTAAAAAATTTCCAAAACCTAAATCTAGTCTTAAGGTTCCTATAGCCTTCACTGCAACCCTCATGCCATTTCCCACACAGACATTGGTTTCTTCATTTCTTGGTGCCCTCTTCTTTGTGAATCCCTGTAAAGAATTCATAATATGCAAGGGTGAGCCAGAATCTAACCAATAAGTGTGAGGTTCAATATTGACAAAATTAATTTCTAAAGAAAAAGTTTATGTAGTACTTAAGAAATTCTTACCCTTCTTCACCAACCAAGCCTTAAAACCTGAGCAGTCCTTCTTCATATGTCCTACTTTCTTGCAAAAGTAGCACTTGAACTTAAAATCTTTGGTGGTATTAGGTGCTACAGTGTTTCCAGATGGCTTAGTGATGGTTTTGGTGACCTTAAGCTTGTTTTTCTTTTTCTTTGGCTTCTCTACCAGGTTCACAGAGGTTGCAAGCTCTTTTTCTTTCTTAATTCTATCTTCTTCTCCAGTACAGATAGATATGAGTTCATCTATGGTCCAGGTACCCTTTAGAGCATTGTAGCTGGTTCTAAGTCCACTGAAGGTATTCGGCAGGGAATGCAGTGCAACATGCACCACTTGGCTATCATTCACTCCCATCAGTAACTCCCTGAGCCTAGCATTAATGTTGATCAGCTTCATTATATGATCTCTAACTCCCCCATATCCATCATACTTCAGCTCATGAAAAGCCTTAGACAATCTTGCAGCCTCTGCCTTCTCACTCTCTTGAAATTTTCTCTCAATGGCCTCCATGTAGTCAGTAGCAAAATCAGGTTCTTCTACACTACCTCTTATAGTGTCAGACATAGTTTTCCTAATGGTGTTCTTGGCCATTCTATTTGACCTGTGCCAGGCTGTAAAAGCTTTAACCTCCTCAGTTGAACTCTCAGCAGTTAGTGCCTTAGGTTCATCCTCATGAAAAACTAAGTATATGTTCTCATGCATCATCATGTAACGTTCTACTGAGTCTCTCCAGCCTCTAAAGTTTGTTCCAGTGAGCATCAAAACATTGTTGAGGTTCATGTAAATACTTCCTAATGAGCAAAAACAAAAGAAAAATTTTGTAAGTTCCAGTTTCAAAACTCAAAAGCATAAAGTTTCAATTTAGTAATATTTCTGCAGGTTTATGTGTTAGTTCCAAAAGCAGTTCAAAAACCACATAAAACACCAAAACAAAAATATCAAACATGATGGCAACAAGTACAACAAGGTACTATGTCAATGAAATTACCCCAATACTGAATTTTTACATTAGGAAACACTTTTGTAGCAGTAGACATAATGTACTTAAGTTTCTGAATCTTCACCCCACAATTAGAGAATTCAAGTTATCCAAAAAGACAATCAACATCTTATGACAGTAGAAGATTCTTCAAGTATCTAAATGTGAATTCAAAAATATGTGTGAAGCTGTTGGTTACCAAACTATGCAATTTTAACACCTCTTTGGAGGACACAAGTAAGCACGGTTTGAAGCAATTAACACAAGTTCCAGGTCATCATTTTTATCTTAATGATCAAATGCAAATAATAACAGAAATTGCTTTGTGCAACATGCCTATTCTTATTTGCAATAATCTATGACCTAAGTAAAGTTTAACTAAATTCAATTCAAAACATTTGAAGGGAGACTTTACTCAATCTACAATTTTCCCAATGAAAATATGATAGCATATACAGGGAGATAGCATGAATTCTCAACTTAAACATTCATCATACTTCATCACATTATCATTGTCAATCACAGATACATAATAGCAGAATGCAAAGCATCAAGCATAACCATTCATAAGCAATCACAGGGAAAGCACAAAATCATTTCAATTCAACTCAATTCAATTCAGAAAACGCAAGCACACCAAAACTTAAATTTCAACCGGTCACCATCTACTCTAACCTAGGTGCACGCGTGGAATGCTTCTAGTGTTCTTGCAATTCAACAAAAAATGAATTAAGGCTTTGAATCGATACATGGTTCTCAGAATGCCTAACCTTTGCGACTGCAATTTTGCAACAATTTTAGCGGAAGCAATAATGCCCAAAACCTGTATTCTCCAAGAACGATCTTTATCCGATTTGAATGATGTGGTTACGAATTCACTTCGAGTTTGTGAAGAAACTCGGGCGCTGCTTCAGATCCATACCAAAACCCAGAAAAAATGTGATGCCCCGGAAATTCGTATTTATTTTCCGAGGATTTTCCGGAATTTAAATTGTGGTTATCGGACGGTTTCGTGGCTCGTGGATGGAGTGGAAGTGTTTCGGACGAATTTTTATTCGGGAAGTATGACTTTAGGGGGGGTTGCAAAGGTTGACTTTTGAAGCGTTGAGATTCTCCGAAAACTTCCTTCACGAAACTTGTAGAGCGCGTCGATACGAGTTCGTGGACATGTGAAACGCGTCAATCGGAGTTCGTATGAGAAAGTTATGGCTATCGGAAGAAGTTTCCGTTTTAGTATAAATATGGAAAATCAGAATTTTATTTCATTTTCCTCATTTCCATTTCCGGAAATAATTTTCCTCTCTCTCTTCTCTCTCGTCCGCGCCTTCAGAAACGAAAATCTTCGACTGACCCGACCCGAACCCGGTCGATCCGACCCGACTTTTCCGGCGAGCTCCGGCCATCTCCGGCGACGAGACTTTCCAGATCAGTTCGCCTCCTCCGTGCGCTCCTCCCTGTGGTGTTCTCTAGCGCCGATTCTCGGTGGTGACGGCGATAGAAGGCGGTGCAGATTGGAGTTTTCGGACCCGGTCGGAAATCCTTGTTCCGACGTCGGCAAGGCTTCGAGTTTTCTTGGTTGAGCTCAGAGCAGCCTCGCCGATCGATCCTTGGTGTTTGTTTGGATCGATTCACGTGAAACTTCGATCAACTCAGTTGGGATTACTGTTCACGGCTTGTGAGGTAGTTTTCGATCCCTTAAGCTTGTTTTCTGACTTCGAGCTAGTTATGAGAATCCACAAGCATGCTTAGATGAAGCTTTTTGATGTTGGGAGTTTTGTGAAATAATGAGTTTTGGCCGGTGGCGGTGCTCCACCGTCTGTGGTGGCGTTCTGGCGGTGTTCCGGCCACTTAAGGAACTGTTTGTGGTATTATATATGTTCTACTCGTTGATACGAGCGTTTCGATATATAATATGCAAATTTTGGAGTTCGTATGGAATTGTTATGATTTTTGCAGTTTCATACCGATCGATTTATTCGATCCGTGAGGATTCGAGCGTCCGGTCGACATGTGGTTTGGTCACATCGATCATGGACGTATTCCGGAGACTTTGGGAGGTCTCGGATGTGGTTTTGCCTCGATTGGCACCACTTTGGGGATTTTAGTTCAAAACAGGGGTTTCGGACTTAAATCGTTTGTGAATCGTTACTGATTTGAGGTCATTGGTGATTAGGTGCTTCTAAAGGTGAATTGGACGAGTTGTTGGTGATAGTTTTGGTTCGGTTCTGTATAGAAGACGCAGCGGGAGTTTCGAGGTGAGTAATCTCACAAGGTTCATTTTGGAACGGAACACCTTATCGTTTTGTGAGTTATTGATTTAACTGCAAATTATATGTTTTAGTGGGTTGTGGATTTATGAAAACAATAGGCATGAATGATGCGTTTTATTGTTTTGGGTTGTGGCTTTTGGAAAACAAATGACTTGGAATTGTTGATTCGATTTGTTTTGAAAAGCGTTGAGATTTGTGTATGAAAACAATATGCATGAAATGATGTTTTTTTATTGTTTTGTGGCTTTTCGGAAAACAATGATTTTGGAAATGTCGATTTCGATTGTTTTGAAAAGCGTAAGATATGTGTAATGTTTTTGAGTCTTGTGCGACTGTTTTAATGATTTGCTCCAAGGGACAGTGCGGCCCGAGGATCGAAGGTCTATGACCTTGGGCAGAATATCAGGTAATCACGTCTTTGGCCGGACGAGTGGTTACGTTCAGTTAGAGCTCTAGTCTGTCTGCCATCTAGGTAATTCATGGGGTAACGGGAATTGGTTATTGATAACTCATGACATTACGTGTTTTTAGGGAATAAAGTGTGAGTTGCTTCCTTATTAACGGTTTTTAAGGGGACAAGGTGTAAGTTGTTTTCCTTATTAACGACTTGGTACGTTTTGGTACGTTATGGTACGATTGATAGAAATCAAGGTGTGAGTTGCTTTCTATGTTATTTTGATAGAAATCAAGGTGTGAGTTGCTTTCTATGTTATTTTGATAGAAATCAAGGTGTGAGTTGCTTTCTATGTTATTTTGATAGAATTCAAGTGTGAGTTGTTTTCTATGGTACGTTATGGTACGATTGATAGAAATCAAGGTGTGAGTTGCTTTCTATGTTATTTTGATAGAAATCAAGGTATGAGTTGCTTTCTATGTTATTTTGATAGAAATTAAGGTGTGAGTTGCTTTCTATGTTATTTTGATAGAAATCAAGGTGTGAGTTGCTTTCTATGTTATTTTGATAGAATTCAAGTGTGAGTTGTTTTGAGAGTAATATTTAAATTGAGATTGTTTGTTTTAATGTAATCTCCTGAACTAAATTTCTATGCAGGGATTACTATGATTTTATCGATTGTTTTAATGTAATCTCCTGAACTAAGTTATATGCAGGGATTACTGATTTTTGGATTGTTGTTTTAATGTGATCTCCTGAACTAAGTTATATGCAGGGATTACTGCTTTTTGGATTGTTGTTTTTGATGTGATCTCCTGAACTAAGTTTAAATGCAGGGATTATTGATTTTACTTAACTTGATTTTAAGTGTGGTTGTGGTTGTGATTTGGTGTGAGTTGTTTCGAGTTACTCATACGGGCTTGCAAAAGCTTACCGGGTTTGTTGTGTGACAACCCGGTGCACCATTCCAACGGTGTAGGGGTTAATCCTGCAGGTTAGGATAATCGTGCTAAAGCTGAGGTAGCACCTTTGCAGCCTTACGGTAGGAAGCAAATTTTGTGACTTTATCGTTATTTGGACTTCCGTTGTAGTGAGCTCTGAGGAGCATTTACGTTTATCTTGTTGTTGACAATTTAATTCGTAAGCTTGTGTAATATATAACTCTTTGGAGTGAGTGTATATTAACTTTGAGGGTTCAGGGCATCAATATGTGTGTAAGATTAAGGGAAAAAGATTTCAGGTATTTTGTATTGATGACTGGACGTTCACGCATATATAATTATGGGGTTATATATATCGATTTTCATGTGTGTAAAATCAGGGGCGTGACAAAAAAACTATTCGTTATGGAATAACGGTAAAAACTGTAGCCTTCGTGAGAAGGTTTCTTCTGGATCGGGTATGGGCCATGGGCCACGCGTCATGTCAAAACGGGCCTAGAGTCTGTTTAAAAATTTTGTTTTCTTGGCCTGTTATCCAAAACCTTAATTTCCCAAAACGTTTTGCAATTCAACATAACACAAAACCCTAGTTCAAACACAATGAATTGATCTTCTAAAAATGATTCATGATTTGTGAAAATTTGCTCTGATACCATTTGTTAACTTAATGAGCAATCCAAGGATCATTTCACAAAGAACATAAACACAACCAAATGATCAATACAATATGAACTAGAACATATTAAGCGAAGATGCATCACCTTCTTCATTGACAACAACCATCTCTTCAAAAGCAGTAGTAGCAACACAGCTATTCAACACAATCAATCCGAGCTCCAAAGCCTCAAGCAGCCACACGCCAAAAGTCTTCTACTCAACTATGTGTTTAACTCCTCTCTATGGGGCATGACTGAATGTTTTGGTCACACAGTGAATAGGGACTTCAAGCACCTATATATACAATCTAGGTAGGTCTTCCCATAAAAGAATCCTATTCATGCCAATGAGTTATCTGTAGAGATGCTATAGTTATCATATCATTAACAATAGATGTTTATTCTTATCAAAATGAATTCCTAACCAGAGAGTGACATACCTAAACTCATTTGGTAACTAGATAGATAATTCATATATTTCTTATTTATTGTAACAAGTTTAATCAATTTGTTATTTACTTAATGTAGATAATATTAGGTCCAAATAATATTTTATAATAATGAACGAAACCTGAGAATTCTTTTCGATGATGATCGATGTTTTTTCAATCGAGTGAAATATGTGAGATGATTTGGGTCAACTTTGCTGGCGGCAAACTGGCAATGGTGGAGATTCTACGTAATATGAGAATCTCTAATTTGTTTAATCTTCTCTTATAGATCGATAGAGGAGAAGAGATAACACTCGTTTTATTATAATAATTTAATGGCAGCCTGCATCAAAAAACTAATCAATCAAATTGCTATTCTGAATCTAAGTTGAGGTTATCCCCTTGAGTTTTAGCTGCTAGTGATGACAATGAAGTTGAAAGAAACCCATGTCGGAAAATAATACCGTGTTTTTTCTTTTTGTTTTGTTTAGTTACGTCACTTGCGTGACACATTTGGGACGTTAACACGGTTTAATAAAGTTTCCAACTTTTTCATTTTTTGGTGCTCAAACAAAAACAAAATTACAAAAGAATTAATGGTTAATTAGGTATCGAAGTGAATTTAGAATCTCAGTTTATATTTATTTATTTTGGTTGGACTATGGTTGATCATCAATTCATCATCGCATCTTTTTAATTATTGATCATTTTTCACTTAGCATTGTAATCATTTCCTATGAAAACAACTCGTCAAAAAGAGGCCACGTGAAATATATAAGCTTAGCTTTAATGGTAGTCTTTTTTTTTTTTTTTTGAGAAAAAGGCTAATCCCTTTTCGATCACTGAAAAAAAAAAAGGAAAAGAGAAAAGGGGTAATCATAATTGAAATTAAGACTAGTGCTTATTTAACAGGTTTAGATTTGGTAGTGCTTCTCTAGAAGTATTTATGTTATGACCAAGTGGTCTTGTTACAAGTAGATCCAGTATTTTATATAGTTATTAGATAAAAAAAAATCACTTTTTTTTTAGGAGAAGTTTTAAATACACATCCCTAATTACTTAATACACACTCCTTACTCAATACACCTATCATTTAATTTCTCATTCTAACATTTTACTAAATACACAACCCAAATGACCTAAAATATCCTTAAACTTAAAAACCATGAAATACACTATTATTTAACATTTGATTTTTTTGAATCAATGAAATAACTTGTATTGAAAGATAGCTCAAGTGAGCTGATTACAATCTTTATCAAGCACATCGAAAATACTTTCTGGTGCTTGACTCGTCCAGACAACACCCTGGGTCGCTTCAAAACCTATAGCTGCTAAACGGTGTGCCACCCTATTACAAGATCGAGGAGTATAAGCGAAGTGCACTCCTTTCAGTTTCCCCCAAGTACGATGGATGTCATCTACAATGCTGCCATTAGCCAACAGCTCATAGTCTGGACAATGTATCTCCTGAATAGCTTCCATACAGTCACTTTCAATGGTGACTTCATTGATTTGAAGCAAGTACAGTAGATCAATTCCTTCTCGGATTGCTAGAAGCTCACATTGTTTTGGTGAGGCTGTGCATGGAACTGGTCTAGCAAAGGCAGCGACAAACTGTCCAGTAGCATCTCGGATTACACCTCCAATTCCACCATTATTTTGATTATGCATGAAGGCAGCATCCACGTTTAATTTATAACAACCATTAGTTGCAGGCACCCATTTCTGCCTGGTATGTGTCACCGGTTTGAGACTTCCAGGCCTGGCTTTTTGAAAGTCCTCCAACCAAGTAACACAGCTTAGCATCAAATCTTGAGCAGTTTGTTGAGTGCCAGACCATAACATGTTGTTCCTATTCTTCCAAATGGCCCAGATAATCATCAATAGCTTTGCAAAGATTTGTGGTTGGAGGCTCATTGCTCGTTCTAGCATCCATTCTTTGAAATTGATATTAGGCAGCAAACTGTCCTGCAAGTTAAATGGTGGAGCTATAAGAAGTTGCTCAGCAATGGGACACTTACAGAACAAATGGGAGTTATCTTCAATGGGATGAATACAAAGTAGACAACTCGTCTCTCCATTGTAACCCTTGGTGAGCAGTCTTTCTCTTGTGGCTAACAAGTTGTTGCAAGCTCTCCATACACATATTTGGACCTTCCCTGGGACTTGTGCTTTCCAGATCTTGTTCCACAGCTCCTTATACGGATTACCATTAGATGTCGAGGGTAGAGCTTGTTGTAGCACTTGGTCCCGTGCAATCCAATAAGCTGTTTTCACCGAATAAAAACCCCTTTTCTCCAAACTCCAAACAAGTCTATCTTGGTTGGCCTGTCTACTCAACGGGATGCATAGAATTTTTGTGGCAATATCAGCAGGAAATAAAGCTTGGACAGTGGTAGGTATCCATTCTCTAGTATGGGGATTAATTAGATCAACTACCTTTTCACAGTGAGCTTGTGGAGGCCGTGAAATCCGATATTGTTGAGCAGTAGGAATCCATCTATCGTCCCATATGTTAACAAGATTTCCATCTCCTATCTTCCACTGTACCCCTGCTTTTAAGATTGGCCTTCCATTGAGAATACTTCTCCAAGAAAAGGATGGTGAGTCTCCAAGTTCAGCGTTCCAAAAAGTACCATATGGGAAATATCTAGCTTTGTATAATTTTGCTATTAAAGAGTTACGATTGGTAACAATTCGCCATCCCTGCTTTGCAAGCATTGCTAGATTGTAAGCATAGATATTTTTAAAACCCATACCTCCCTCCTGCTTTGTGAGACACATTCTTTCCCAACTGCGCCAATGGATTTTCCTCTGCTCCTCAGTATCACCCCAAAAAAATGATGCACATAACTGATGGATATCATCACAAAGACCTTTTGGAAGCAAGTAGCAGTTCATGGCATATAATGGCATAGTCTGGGCAACAGCTTTAATCAGAATTTCTTTACCTGCACTACTGAGGATCTTGGTTTTCCAATTGATGAGCTTTTTTGTCAATTTTTCTTTGATGTACTCAAAGATGGCCGTTTTTGATTTACCAATCCGTAATGGTAAGCCTAGATATCTGTCATGCTCATCCACTCTCTGCACAGCTAGAATAAAGGCTAGCTATAATTGGGTATCCATATGGACATTGTTACTGAATACAACACTACTTTTTTGAAAGTTCACCTTTTGTCCAGATGCCCTTGCATAGATATCCAGGATGGCTTTGTATCCATAACATTCTGCTTCAGTGGCTGTACCAAATAAAAAACTATCATCTGCGAAGAATAAGTGATGGAGTGTGGGAGCACTTGGGCACATAGTGAGTCCCTGAATTGTATTATTTTCTACAGACTTTGTTAGTAAAGCAGACAAACCTTCTGCACATAAGATGAATAAATATGGCGATAGAGGGTCTCCCTGTCTGATACCTCTGGTAGGTATAATTCTTTCTGTAGGTTGTCCATGAAACAAAATAGAGTAGCTAACTGAGGTGACACTTTTCATGATCATTTCAATCCATGTAGGATGAAAACCAAGCTTTGCTAGTATAGCCTGTAAGAATTGCCATTCGAGTCGATCATAGGCTTTACTGATATCAAGTTTGAGGGAGAAGAAACCTGTTTCTTGATGTTTCAGTTTATACATGAAATGAGCTGCTTCAGTAGCGACTAAAGTGTTGTCAGAAATCTAGCGCCCTGGTACGTAGGCGCTTTGCAATGGTGAGATGATATCAGGTAGCCACCGCTTCAGTCTGTTGGCTACTACTTTGGAGCATATCCGACAGATCTCGCTACACAGTGCTATAGGTTGGAAGTGCATTGCTTCCTGGGGTTCTTTTATCTTAGGTATAAGGCACAGATGCGTAAAATTAACATCTGCCCAATTTCCGTCGTCCAAGAACTCCCTGACAGCCATGCAAACATCAAAACTTACCACATGCCAGTATTTTTGAAAGAAAAAATGTGACATACCATCCGGTCCCGAGCTTTTGGAAGGATGCATTTGAAAAAGGGCTGCTTTGATTTCGTCATCTGTATATGACTGTAATAAGTCTGTATTCATCTCTTCCGTTACTTTCGTTGGGGTAGCTTCTAGAATAGCTTGGAGAGCTTCCTCATCAATGACTTCCGTAGTAAAAACTTGTTGGAAATACGTATGAAGCAGACTTTGAATTTCCTCAGGTTCAGTCCTCCACTCACTTCGTTCATTTACCAAACCCCGAATCAAGTTTCTGCTTCGTCTGTTGCTAGCTCTACGATGAAAGTAAGCTGAGTTTCTATCTCCATCTTTGAGCCAAATTGCCCTAGACCTTTGCCTCCAATACTTTTCCTGCTGAGTGAGTATCTGACTGTGTCTTACATGAAGAGCACGTTGTTCCTCATATTGTTCCTGAGTGTAGGGCATTCTCATAATGTCACTCATCTTTTCCTGCAAGATACGAAGTTCATTTTTCTGTCTATCAAACTCCCTGTTATGCCATTGTTGGAGTTGTTGTCCTGTTTTCTTTATCTTGCAACATAATTGCTTCAGAGCATTGCTAGTGGATGGTACCGCCCATTCCCTCTGTATAATGTTGCTGCAATCCGGATTACCATGCCACATTTCTTCAAACCTGAAGAGTCTCTTAACTTTTCGATATTGTAGCTTCTCCTTGCTAACATCGATTAGGAGGGGACAATGGTCAGATTCAGTCGGGTTTAGAGTTAATACCCTACTGTAAGGAAAACAACTTCTCCACTGTATAGTCTGAAATCCCCGATCCAACCTTTCTTCGGTAAACTTATTACTCCAAGTGAAGCGACTGCCCACAAATCCCATGTCTATAAGGCCACAGTCTGCCATTGTTCGTCTAAAAGTTGCCATTGGTGCTGCAGCCCTCCTAGGCCCGCCTGATTTGTCAGAGTTGGACATTATCTCATTAAAATCGCCAGCCATCAACCATGGGAGATTGCAGTTCTCCGACGCTAAGGTTCTGATGAGATCCCAAGTTCTATTTCGACCTCCTCTTGCTGCAACTCCATATATGCCAGTAAACCTCCACTTTTCGAGTTCGTCAGGTTTACCCATCACCACGTCAATGTGGTGAGCCGACTGTGATCTCAGACTGGCGTGTGTGCTGTCATTCCAGATCAGTGCGATCCCCTGAGATTCTCGTTGCTGAGGGAAGCAGATGTTATCCTTGAATCCAAGACGTCTCGTAATGGAGTCAATTAGAGAGGAATATGAGGCTAGGTTTTTTGGCTTGCACCAGGTCAACTAAGGCTCGTTGGGTTTCAAGGTTTACTATACCCCGGCAATTCCATACCAGGATGCTCCCTTGCCTCATGCCGGAGCACGAGATCGTTTCACTACCAGAGGTGTTTGCGGCGCTCAGAGACGGCGCGTAGGGTTTTCATATCACCAAGTGACTTGATGCAAAGAGATGGTCAATTATACCGTCTCATGTTTTAATGTTTTATGCCTCTACTCTCTATTTAACATTTGATTAGTATATATAATTGACCTTATTAATTATTTGTGTTAGTTATTGGGAAATCCATAAGGATTCATTATTGTTCCCTTCAAAGTTCAAATAGATGCTTAGAAATAAGTTTTGTATTATTTGAGTTCTCATCCACTAAACATCCTATTGATCAAGTATAAAATTTTGAGTCGAACATTCAACAAAAACTGTATCAGTAGTTTCTCCACACAGCCGTGTTCCCCTGGTCAGCAGCTGACCAGGGGAACACTACTGTTCTCCACAATGGCGGAACTACGTAGTTGTCATTGGATGGTCAAACACATTAACAATTACAAAGTTTTATACCTGTGATATTTTATATTATATAATAAATTGTCTAATCATCACTTTTAGATAAATAAAAAAAAACTAAAAAGTGGGAGTAAAGCGATATGTTTTAAAAACATTTAATGCTATTGATTTCGAAATTCTAAATTACATAGTATCTCACCCCATTTAATTACAATTCATTTAAGAAAAATTTAAGTTAGATGGTTTCTAACTTTATTCTTGTTTTAAATGAGGATACCATGCATTTCAAAACAAAATAAATGAGGATGCCACGTATAGAAATTCATTGTATTTATAATTATAGAATAATATAAGGAACATATGATTATTATTATTATTATTTTTCTTTTAATACATAGATGTTTATTTTGGTCATTTAACCTACCTATAAAATCTTAATTGAAATATAAAATAATAGGAATGTGTATTAAGTAGTTTGAGGTGTGTATTTAAAATTTCTCTTTTTTTAGAAGGAAAAAAAAGGAAAGAATCACTTTAAGTGCTTATTATAGGAAGCATATGCCAAATCATTCTTAAAAAACCACAGAAAAGAGAACGAGCGACTCAAAAACACTTCTAACTGAATTTTTGCCAAATTTTCCAATAATGGTTAACTAAGTTAGAAGTGTTTTTGCCTTAAATTCAGAATTCAAAACTTAAAAGTTGATGTTCATGAATCAAAAAACCACAAAACTTGGCCACTACTCAACGCCACATTTCTATAAAAGTCCCTCCACTTCACTCATTTCTCAAACTACTCTCTCTTTCTCTTCCCCCCCCCCCCCCCCCCCCCCCCAATCACACCCAACTCCATCGATGGAAAACCCAAACTCCCCATCCAATCTTTCCCCAAATCAAAGTCTCCCTCCACCCAAGAGAGGCCAAATCAAGACGAAGATTTTCAAGGGCATGTTCAAGTCGCTGGCTTCCATGGCGAGTAGGTTTGCGCAAGCCGAGTGAAGATGGAGCCTAACTGAGCTCCGACCCTCATACCCCGACGAACCCGAAGCGAGTATTGCCGTAATGCTCGATCTGATTGCCCCTGACACCCTAACTGGCTCAATTGAGGTTCTTGTGAGGACTTTTGGATCTGTTTGTGATGTTGTAGGTGGTGTACGTATATTGTAATTTCTAATTTCTTTGTTCTATTTACTTTGATCGTCGTCGTAGTGTTTTTGGGAGTTGAGGGATCGTTGATGGAGCCATGAGAGGTTGTACCTTTGTCTACCATAACTGTGTGCTGGATTAATATATGTGGTTGTTTTGCTGTTTGGATTCGGATCGAATTAGGTACTTTAATTTCCATGTCCATCTACTCATCTTCTGATTGAAATCATTGAATATCTGAGTAAAGGAGACAGGAGTAACTTCTTGTTTAACAGTAAAAGTTAACCGATCGATCAAGTCCTTTGTTTTCAGCATTATCATTTATTGTGGTTAACTAGATTCTGGTGCTGGTTTCGTTTAATTTGTTCTAATTGGAAAAGCGTGTTTTAGGACAGGGGATGATGAAGCAGCTTTAATTTGGGTTTGTAAAGGAACTAGCTATATTGTAAATAATCAATGGGGTGTTCTTAGTGGTGACTTTCTGAGCATTATTCCTTCAAAGTACAAAACATTTGAGTTGATGAAAGATTAATTAAACTAAAATGGCGGTGATGCCTAGAGAAGCTTTAAAGCTTCTAAAAGGTTGTCGTCTTTCTAGGTCAATTCCATTCCATTCCAGTCCTTACTGATCAGTCAATAATCTTCCGGCCATTAATTGACAAATATTTCAGTGGGAAGCACATTGTCCCTACAACAATGGATATGGACCAACATTGTCCCTAATGGTGTGGAAATCTTTTTCTCTTCGCGTGTTAGAGTGTTCACACACTTAATTCATTACTCCATTCACACTGTACGTTCATATGAGAGAATATGATGATGCTCTCGTTGCTACAAACTAAGCTCAAGTGTTTTAGCTTCTGGTAAAAGCACAAGAGAAGAGAACCAAAAAAAAAAAAAAGAAGTTCAACTATAGGCAATTTTCTTGTAGTACTACTATATATCATGATTTGCAAGTGTAACTAATTACATTTTATTTATCTTTTGGTTTTTATAGAAACGTAATTTCATAGATACATAACCTATAAATCGGTTCCAAGTATATTAAAGCTTTATCTGGAGAAAATTCATTGAGAACAACACTGGACGGAAAAAATAAAGTAGCACATTAGAAGAACCTAGAATCTTAGCTAGATGGAGATGCCAGTCACGAAATAGAGAATAACCATGTTGTTCTGTGCTGATGCAGGTCACGACGCCATCGTGGACTCGGGACGACTTAGATTGCCAGGATGGTTGTTCTGTGCTAATGCAGGTCGCGGCGGTGGCGGGGCGGATCGGGAAGACGCAGGTCGGGCAATGTGGGTCGGGCGGAACTTGGCCGGACGATGATGTACGACGGGGATGTGAGAGAAGGGGGACTGGCCCGAACCAGCATGACGGGCCTGGAGCAATTTCCCTTGATGGACTACCCTATTGGGCTGCGAACTATTGGGCTGGGGTTCTGCCCTAGTCCATTGCTATTTGGGCTAGGGTTTAGGCCCTTGGCCCAACCCTATGTTGTTAGTTTGATCTCAATTCAATAATTTTCTTGTATTAGGAACCTAGATCTCTAGCGCCTAGCGCCTCCAGCGTAGTACCAAAGGAAGATCTCCGCTATCTCTACAATTTGAAATGTGTAATGAGTGGGTCTATTTCTATGTACCACTGCGGGTACTACCACTACCTTCTTGTATGTCTATGTCCTTAAATAACAACGGTCTATTCTGACTTATGATGAATATACTATTTCACCTGTGAACTTGATTTAAAAAAAAAATATTAAAGAAAGTCGTTATCTTTTGATATTCAAAAAGATGAGGAAAGCCCTTTCTGTATATGAAAATCATAGATCTAATGACTATATTCTAATTCATTCTTTATTATATGGTGATCGACATATTGAATATTTTAGTACTAGCTTTACACGAAAGTGTCTACGAAAATTTTCATTAAAGGATTGTTGTCTTCTGGGCAGTTAGGGTTTACTTTATTCGGAAGAGTCATGCTGCTGGATGCTTGAGGAGCTTGAAAGGGCTTTCCTCTTCGTTTTATATTAGCTTATTTCTAATCAGTCAATCAGATAGGTGGATTTCAATCACAAATGCTTCGAGTGCTTAATCAATTCTCAATGCCGGCACTTCGATTAATTATTTAGTTTTAGTCATAGTTCTAGGTAGGCGTGACCGCGTGAGTCTAAATCAAATCTTGCTTTTGTCTCTTTCATTATCTCTTCCTCGAAATTCAATAACTGATTATTACTTTTTTGTTATCGACTAATTATTTTGTCTCTATCGTCCCCTCAAATTCTTTCATCTCATTTTCGTCATGTGATCATAATACATCTTCTTTTGTTAGACTAATTTGGAATGGAATATAAAAAAAATTTATTTGGAAAATAACGCTTCTTTTGCCCAATTTTTTTTTTTTTTTTTTCAAATTCAAATTTATAGAAAAATGCCCAAAGTACAATTTGATCTGTTCTTTAAACTCTCTTCAAATTATTGTACAGACATACTAAACTAATTCCCAAATCAATGTGAAACAAACATCGAAACTACAAAATTCTTATCTCAGCAAAATATAGATAGGTAAGCAAGTCTCTTCTAAGGATTATCTTTAACGCGTCGTAATATTAACAGAGAAATCTTCTAGATTGTGCTCTTAAATATATGCACGTAGGGACCAAATTTGTGAAATGATGAGATGTGAGGTTGATCGATCTGATTGAGATATCTACAGGATGAGCATCAAATATTCAAGTGTGAACAACAATAATTTCTCCAAACTTCACTTAAATATTAAAATACAAAGATTGCTTTTCTAAAGATGATTAACGAATAACGTGATTATTGTTCCCCAAAAGCAGCATATATGATATGAAATGTGTTAATAAAAGAACAATGATTTTCCGTAGAGCGAAAATAAGCTCCCGAAAACTCGGAGCTTCGTATACCGAAACCTAGGGTTTCATGCGGCAGAGCGGCGGCATCGGTTTCGATCACTGCTTGCTAGAGGACGTCTTCCGACGTCGATCTCGTCTGGTGTGCGTTGGGCGTGTGCAGCGGCAAGGGTTCTTCCGGCGTCGGGTTTGAAGGCAAGGCGGGTCGGATCTGGACTGCGGATCCGTGGCAGAGCTTTGATGCGCGGTGTTTCGGACTGGTGTCGACGTCGGGTTCTGGATTGGTGAGCGTGCAGTCGTCGCCGACGTGGGTTGGAGGTGGTGATCAGATCCTTGCAGCAGCTTTGGGCGAATAGGGTCGAGGCTTGGAGGCGGACTTGCTTTCCGGTGAGGTTTGGGGACACCCACACCAGGCTCCGTCGCGTTTTTTCAATGGTTGAAGGGCGAGGCCGACCGCCGGAAGTGCTGGACTGGCAGAGGTCGTTTGTGTCGGGATAGTAGCGGCTCCGGCGAGCCTACCAGGGTTCCCATGCTCTCCGGTCCAAACTTCAGAGTGAGGGTAGTGGGAGTTGGGCTGGGCTTTTGGACTTAAGCCCACTTTCCCTCCTCTTTCTGATTTGGGCAGAAGATGGGTCGGGTCTTTTGATAGGTTTGCTGCGGGCTGGGCTCAACATGACCCTATATCAAGGCTGTTCACTGCATTGATGGGTGGAAGGGTACACCAAGATGGTCTTAGGCCCCAAGCTAATCAAGGCAGATGCGGAGACACTAGGGTTATGTTAGAATAAATTTAGTTAGTTTTGGCTTTTTCCTTTTGGTTTTTAGTTTGCATTTTCCTTCTTGGTTGTTAGTTCTTGCATTCCCTTTCGGGTTTTAGTCTGACTGCTTGTGCAGTTAGTTGAGCAATGAATGTAATGGGTGATCTTCGGATGCCCTAGATTGACCATGTACGGTCGTTATGATCCATTTCGTCCATTACCGGCTCCTGCTCCAGTCTCCGCCTCAGAAAATCGAAATCCTCCTCCGCCATTGGAGGCGAAACTTCAGAAGTTCGCCGTCACCGTCGATTCTCCCTGAAAAGCCCGAACTGGCCAGAATGGATTAGGTTTCTGTCGGTTTTCATTTCAAAAAAAGCCCGAACCGATATTTTAGGTCTCGGTCTTACTGATTTTTGGGCCCGGCCTGACCCGAGCCCAGGCCTAATAAGAAGAGCTCTGAGGAGCATGATCAATCAGAACAAGCTGGCCATGGTGTTTCTGTGTTAGACCAAGATTAAGACGGAGGAGGGTTTTGCAACACTGAAGTGTGATTTGGGTTTCACATATGCTGAGTTCGTTCTCAGCACAGACACAGGCACAGTGATGTCCCGATGCATTTTAGCTCGAAGGGTGAGTGCTTCATTGATGTGGAGATTAGTGGCTGTGATGGTAGGCTGCGGTGGCGTCTGACCGGATTCTACAGCCACCCAACGGCGATGGAGAAGATTTAATCATGGACGTTACTCAAAGCCCTAGGCGATGAGGACGTGCTGCCTTGGCTCATCATAGGTGATTTCAATGAAATCTTTCATGCCTTCGGGAAGTTAGGAGGGCGATCGAGGCTCGAATCCCAAATGCAAGGGTTTCACGACGCTCTGAGTTACGGAGATTTGATTGATCTGGGCTACCATGGAGTGTCGTGTACATGAGTGATCCGGTTACCAAAGTCCAGTTAGATAGAGTCGTGTCTACGTAGATGTGGTTGGACTTGTTTAGGTACTCAAAAATGTAGCATCTTTTGCCAAGATCTGACCATATTCCTTTCCTACTGCAGGTCAGTTCTAAGTTCATTGTGACAAGGCAGAGGTATTTTTACTTTTGGTTGTAGAAAGAGAATTATGAGTACAGAGTTGTTAAAGAAAGTTAGGATAGGAATGTACAGGGTCAGCCGATTTACTGTGTCATGAAGAAAATCTAGAACACTAGGCTGGGGTTAGATAAGTGGCAGGTGATTGCGTTTGGGAGTCGAAAGCAGGAGATGACGGCTATCAAGCGCCGACTTTAAGTGATACTTGGGCTTCCTAACTGTATAGCACTGGTAGAGGAGCAACAAGGTCTGGTGTGTAGGTCCTGTTGGAAACAAAGAGCCAAAGTTACTTGGTTAAAGGAGGGTGATTGTAACACTGATTTTTTCCACAGGAAAACAACTAATAGGAGAAAGAAGATTGCTTTGTTTGGGCTATACGATAGAGAAGGTAATTGGCAGGAGGATGACTTGGGGGTGGAACAGATTGTTACAAATTGTTTTGAACAAATGTATGCAATTTATGATGTAAATTTGGAGG
Organism: Rosa rugosa; assembly: GCF_958449725.1. NCBI lineage: Eukaryota > Viridiplantae > Streptophyta > Magnoliopsida > Rosales > Rosaceae > Rosa > Rosa rugosa. The sequence continues at coordinate 17,493,648 of NC_084821.1, read as the reverse complement.
CTTTGGATGAGGCTTTAGGCCATCTCTAGTATGAGAGGGCTATATTGGGGCCAGAGCTATAATTAGCCCAAAAAAATATTATTTTTTATTGATGAACTAGTGAACCATCTCCAGTAAGACATGACTAAATTTTAGGCTTTTAGCCCTTTAAAATATTTTATGGTTTTACATTATATTTTTCAAATTTATGATTTTATTTGATTATTTTTTTAGACAAAAATTAATTTTTTAAAGTGCACGTTTGGATGACGTATCTATGTGTTACTGTAGATAACATTTGAGTGTTTCTATTGGGACTTCCAAATCTGCTCACTTGACCTCACTCTATTATGAATTATTAAATGATATATATAACCTACTATAAAATGACTATTAAGGGCAATAATTATACCCAAAAAAATATTACATTGATTTTCTCTAGACTTTCCAATTCAATAATATTAGATTGTATTCTTTATTATTTTCTTATATATTTTCATGTTTCAATTTCACTACATACTCATTAAAACATTTATATATATTTAATAATAATTAAAACTATGATTAAGATTTTTTTTTTTTTTTTTGAGAAACTGTCAACTCAATTTTATTAATAATAAACAGAATAAAAATTACAATGGATAGATGTAGAAACTACATCAAAATATAAAATAACAAAAGAAATACTAGATGCAACAAAACATCGGAAATAAAACCTAACAAGGGTACGAAGGGATGCAATTAAGCATTTGATGAAGCACCAGACAGAGTCCGGGCAATGTAAAACGGGATCAATAGTATGGTCAACCATACTTCCACGCAAAGATATACGTCGAATAGAGGGTAACCTTCTATCAAAAGAACCGCCGGTAGTGTGACCGATCTTGCCTACTCCACGCAAAATAATGCGCTGAATAGAGAGCAATCTTCTACCTAAGTAACCAAAGAAGCAATGCCAACAGTTAGATAAATTTAGGGCCCAAAAGGAATCTCCCGGATCCCAAATACGAACCCAACCAGCTTTGGGCTCATTCACCAGCTGCACAGCCCTAAGAATGAAGGCCCAGCCCAAGGTCCTCCTGGAGCAATCCAACAGAGCAGAGGCCCAAGTCCACAAGGGTTTACTTTGGGCACCCATACCCTCTCTGGGCACCAGCCGTGCTCTCGGCCCAGACAGCTGCACCACCGCCCGTCGTCGGAGAAAACACAGTCCGGTCCCACCACCGCGACTCCAGTCGCCTCCACCAGATGTATCGCAGTTCCAGCCCAAAGCCCAAACGCTGCTCCACTCAGATCTTCGCCTCCCTGACCTCGGCCCCGACCACTGCCTTCGTCGGAGCCTGACCATCTCGGCTCCATCTGATTGACACCAAACGCTGCCCTCCACGCCGATCTGCCATGTCACCGAGAACAGACTGAATATTGCGCCGCCATCACCTTCTACCAACCGCGCGTCCATCATTCGCCGGAAACAATCCGAACCCATTCTGCCGAGATCTGGGACGCACCAAGCGCCAGCAACACCAGACCCAGCACCGTTTAAATCCAGTTAAAACTATGATTAAGATCATGTGACTTAAAAATGTATGATATACATGATGAAAGCATATTGGTGAAGGAAAACAAAATAAATCATATTATGACCTAAATCTAAGTCTATCCATTATATATTTGCGAACAAAAAAAAAAGAGCTAGCAATTAAAAAAAAACTAAATAAATATTTAAATAATTAACCATGAGGTATAGAAAAAAGAGAAAATAAAATAAACATTAAAAAAAATTGTTTAATCTTCATTTTTTTGCACAGCTAAAACAGAAAAAAAAAAAGTTAAAAAAAATAAACCACAGAATAGTTCATGTTATTTTCTTGTTAATTAGAAATTAATTTTTGAAACTCAATACCTTGTATTTGAGTTTTTTTTTTATTGAAAAAGAGATTTATGTTGTTTGATTAAGGAATGGATATGTAATTAAGATTTATAGAGTAATTAAATCATTGAAATGACTAAGTTTTTTATTTTAAAGATAATAGTTTGTTTGCAAATTATATGAGTGAGGTGATTTGAGGAACTTTAGTGAAGTTTAGTGAGTAAATTTAGTATTTGAAAATTTGATAGGAGGTGTAAAAAGCATAGGAGGTCAAGTAAGTATATTTGGAGGTTCCAATAGAAAAACTCATAACATTTTCGGATAAGATGAATAAAAGTTTTATTTCAACATTTTTATTCCATAAATTAAATATTACATAATTAATGATACATAATCATAAATTAAATTATTGATAGCAGAATTATGACATAATTGATAGCATAATTGTCTACCATTGGATTGCAACGGTTGTGTAACATGAGCCATTGATTTTTTTTTTCCTCAAATTAATGCATCCATGCATGTGTCAGCTAGCCCCTCTCCTTTAAATATGTTGGGTCTTTTTGTGGGTCATGCCAGAGCCCAATGGTCACCTTTGGGGATATTTTTAGCCCTCCCCATCCTCTTCTAGACCTAGACCCACGTTTAGCCTTGTGGTATTTTGCTTACTGGAGTTTATAATTTTAAGAAAATGGCTAACGAGCCCAGTTTGGCTCTCCTAGTGAAGATGGCCTTAGCTGCCATTTAGCCTTAAATAGGATATGAATACCATGTTGACTAGACCGTATTCTGAAGAACAAGTTAAGGTGGCTTTGTTTCAGATGTATCCTACGAAGTCGCCAAGCCCAGATGGAATGCCTTCTCTCTTCTTTCAGCACTATTGAGACTCTATTGGACCAGATATCATAGAGGCGGTGCATAACTTTATGCATTCAGGTCAATTACTTAAACATATCAATTTACTCTTATTTGTCTTATACCTGAAGTTGAAACTCAACATATGTCTAATTTTCCTTATATTTGTTCTCAGCACCTATATATTCATATTAATTGGAAACAAAATGAAATATTTCTCTTTTAGTTATTTAACTTATTTTGGTAGGCATGGAGGCTGTGCTTGATGCATGCACATGGATTTTAAGCCTTTTAAGGATATGTCTCGTGTAAAAGAAAAATGATCAGAGACCTCCTTCATTCCTATATAATCCTCTTCTTCTTCTCTAAGTTCTATCATAGTCCTTGCTCTCTAGTCTTCTTTTAGTTGCAGATCTTTCTCACTCTCATCAGCTCCCCAAAAATAATGTGTCAAAAGAACCCTCCACATGCGGTGATCGTAGTGAGCCTGTTCCTTCCAAACCCTCCAACAGTATCTAAATATGTCATCCTCAACTGATCCAGTACGTCAAAGTACAGATGGTTGGAAGTTTGATAAAGTGGTGTGGGGAGTCGGTCTCCGGTACTTATTATCTTTACTTGTGGTTGTTCAATGCAAGAGACAACTGTAAGTAAATTTTTATTTCTTCCAAACAGGGATGTATATACGTGTATATAACTCAACTTTTACAATTATGTGTAAGGAAGTGCAGTATGGTGAAGCAGAAACTGAAATTGGTACCATCACTCGAAAGGAGGGCAATTCATCAGAGCCACTACCAAGTAACACTCATATGGTGGCACATTTTGTAGATTGAGAATTCTATGGACTACCACAAGGATGGAGGCTATGCACATAGATTTTAAGTGATGTAGGATGAGAATGGGCCTGGTTTAGCCGGAAAATTGGAAAAATAAAGAAGCAGCGTGGAATCAAGAAGAATGATTGGAAAATAGGTAATTCACGCATAATGAGGTTACTAGCCGCTGCAATATCCAAGAAAATTTGGTTTTCGATTTTTCGGGTTTCTCGTGCGAAAAGTTAGGTTCTGAATTGTGAATCAAATTGGAGTAAAATTTGCCTAGAATGTCCGTTTGAGACGCATAATACCTTTCTAGAATGAGAATGACGAGATCTTCAAAACTCACTTTAGTGAGCCCTAACGAATTTAGGCAAAAAAATGTCGTTTTAAATATCCGATTCGGGATTTAATATTTTTAGGCTAATTTTACATTTGTTTTAGAATTCTTTTATTTTAGGTTTTTAGTTTCCTTTTTAATTTGGATTCTTTAGGAATTTGTTAGAATATGATTTAGGGTTTTGGATGCCTATATAAGCACCATTATGCTTTGTACTAGAATCGGTTTATCATATCAAATTTAATAAAAATTAGAGATTTTTCTCTCTTTCTCTGGTGGATTCCAGAACTATGTCTTTTAGGGTTTATTGCTTGTAAACTAAGGTTACTTCCGACTGCGTCAGGTGGTATCACAGCAGGTCTTTCCTGTCTCTTTTATTTACCTTTGTAGCAATGGTTGATGAACATGCTCCAATTACAAGAGCGGATTTGGATGCCCTTACCGCTCAGATGAACGCTCAAATGGCAGAATTTCGTAGGTTGTTGGAAGGAACGAACAACAACAACAACAACAGAGGCGGGGAAGGACAACGTGCTAGAGCTCCGTGTGGTGGTGGAGGTGATATTAATTGTGATTCCGAGGATCTCATAACCAAGGTTGATATTCCTTACTTTTCTGGTCACATGAGCGTAGAGGATTTTCTGGATTGGCATGTTGAAGTGGATAGATTCTTTGAGATCATGGAGGTTCCAGAACACAAGCAGGCTAAGATGGTTTCTCGGAAGCTAAAAAAAGATGCTGCTTATTGGTGGGATCAGTTGCAGAGTTCTCGTCAGAGGCAAGGAAAAGACCGTGTTCAGACATGGCGCAAGATGAAAGGTCTTCTTAGAGAAAAATTTTTGCCTAGAGATTTTTCGATCAAGAATTACCCTCCTACGGTTTTTGAGAAGAAGTTAAAGTCCAAAGACTTTTCTTTGCCAGCTGAGATTAGTAGTTTATCTGAAGAAAAGCCAGAAGAATTTCTAATGGAAGAAGCTCCACAAGAAATCATCCATGATAACCAAGAAGAGGTTAAAGATGAAATTGTTCATGTAGACATGGTTATTAATAATGAAGAAGTCTTGGAGTCTGAAATTAATCATTCAGAACCACATGTCATTCAAGAATGCAACCTTGAGAGCCGAGAAGAATCTACTAAGGTTGCTTATGAAAGCCAAAATGCATATCACAGACTCATATATGGTGTTGGGTTCATGATTGTGCCATCAGAATATGCAGAAGATCCAGCCAATAATCCACAGGTTCAAATGTCTAATTTTTTCTTAGGTCTCTTGTCTGCCTATTCTTGTTTTTTATTCAAGAGGAACTCGAGGGTGAGTTCTTTCATAGTGGAGGAGAATGATGTAGGACGAGAATGGGTCTGGTTTAGCCAGAAAACTGGAAAAATAAAGAAGCGGCGTGAAGTCAAGAAGAGTGATTGGAAAATAGGTAATTCACGCATAATGAGGTTAGTAGCCGCTGCAATATCCAAGAATATTTGGTTTTGGACTTTTCGGGTTTCTCGTGTAAAAGTCAGGTTCTGGATTATGAATCAGATTGGAGTAAAATTTGGCCAGAATGTCTTTTTGAGACGCATGATACCTTTCCAGAATGGGAACGACGAGATCTTCAAGACTTACTTTAGTGAGCCCTAACGAATTTAGGCCAAAATATGTCGTTTTAAATATCTGATTCGGGATTTAATATTTTTAGGCTAATTTTACATTTGTTTTAGAATTCTTTTATTTTAGGTTTTTAGTTTCCTTTTTAATTTGGATTCTTAGGATTTTGTTAGAATATGATTTAGGGTTTTGGATGCCTATATAAGCATCATTATGCTTTGTACTAGAATCAGTTTATCATATCAAATTTAATAAAAATTAGAGATTTTTCTCTCTTTCTCTGGTGGATTCCAGAACTATGTCTTTTAGGGTTTATTACTTGTAAACCCAGGTTACTTCCGACTGCGCCATTAAGCCTTTTAAGAAGCCTTCATTCCTGTGGTAGTCCATGGAGGTCGATTCTCCATCTACAAATTGCGGTACCATCTGGATATTATTTGACAATGGTTGTGATGAATTTCTCTCTTTCTGAGCCATGATTTCAGATTCTGCTTTACATATTACACTTCCTCACACATAAATTTGGACGGGTCATGAGAAAAACTTGACTTGTATACATGTTTCTAAATCCGTGTTTGGAAGAAACGAAAATTATTTCAGTTATCGATCTCTTGCATGGAACAACAGAAATGAATATGGAAATTAAGTACCCGATCGAAACCGACTACTACACCACTTTATCAAACTTTCAAGCGCTGGATCAATATTTAATGGACAATCCAAGCATCTTGAACTTCTTAATAAGAAAAAAAAATTATTGTGGAGAATCTCGACGGTGCGAGAGAATTTTATTAATTGAAAGAAAAAGTATACACCCCTCTATACAAGTTCTATTACTCCGATTCACACCATTGCTTGCGGTTGCTCCTCGGTCTACATAATTTATCAAGTTATATAGTAACCAGCAATGACAATATATAAAATCAGTCTCCCAAATCGAGCATATTAGAAAGAAAAAAATATGCTTTAGGAAATATATATATGCTTTTAGAGAAGTAAGCTGCATTCAAAAATATGTTTTGGACTCAATGTAGCAATATCTATTCCTTCAAATACATGTAAAGCAACTTCTATGTCTCCTACGATATTCACATCTTCCTAATAATGCTCTAGCTTCCTGCCAATTAAAGATTTTGTAGCTTAGGAATCAGACAAATATTCTTTATACTTTAAATCACCAAGACAAATACTATATTGCTGCACACGGGCTCCTAACTTCCAAAGAAGAAGAAGAGTAGAAGTTGAAGACTTTTTGGAAGAAGAATATTAGAAGACTAGAAGACGAAGTCCTCAAACCTCGATGAGATGGCTGCAAATCGCAGTCGCAGTGTCACACTGAGGGAGTGAGGTCTGAGAGTTCGACTTGGTGTAGTCAGGTGGGCTTAACCAAGAGAAAATACATTTACAACAACAACAAAAAAGTAGCATATGTATATTTTGTTTTTTTTTTTCAGCCCACAATTCTTGGTTGGGCTGAAGCCCAACCAAGTATGGCTTTGGATCCGCCCCTGATCGTTACCCTCTTTGGGAGAGGGGGGGAGGGAATGCCAATAAACAAAGGACTACCGAAACAAGATGAATCGGTGAGTTAGATCTAGCTAGTAATTTACACTAATTAAGTGTGTACATTGGCATTATATATGCAATGTTTTCTTCAGTATAGGCTGAGAAGTTGAAGACAGGATCAACGTCATCATCATTGAAGAGGAAGTACTCTAGGACTGATGCTTTGTAATGAAGGCGGCAAGACACAAGTCACACAACCTATGAGAAGTTAAGAAGGGACGTCGGGGAATGCAGTACCAGAGTCACCAGACTGCCACCTCCAAGTAGTGATGCTCCCATCCTTTCTAGAGAGGGAGGTGCTCCAGCAGCCAGTTTTGCATCTCAAGTAGAAGTAGAGCTCCTGGGAGTGCTTTCGCAGAAGCAGAAGACCACAATGAACCTGTTAGGTCATTGTGAATAGGAGTAAAATATCAATTATTACATATCTATCGGACCTTTGAAAAAAATGAGATAATGGAAATATCAGAGATATTCTGGATTTTTTTTTTTGAAATAGTGAATTTATTGGATTTACATATAAATATATATGAATGTCAACTTTATCTATATCTAAAAAGAGAGTCTAAGTGGTTGAAAAGTCGCTCGCTGGTCTACTAAAGTAAAAGTACAATAATCAGACCAAGATATATAACATATATATATTACAAATTGTAGTACGTGATGAACATAATAGTAATAGATCTTTTTGGAGCTGCTGACTGTTTCCCCTATAAGGGGATAATAAAGATGAATCCAACTGGATGATTGGTCATGTATTTAACATTGATTATATCGTAACTCCATAAGCGTCATAGCCAAATTAATTGTTGCATTCATGAGATTCATTTGAGGTTCCACTGTGCTCTGTGCCTAAATTAATAGAGTCAAAACTTAAGGCAACTTAAGCAACATCAGATGAGGCACTTTCATCATCAGTTGCATCTCTAGTTCTCCTCCATAAACAATTTTCTCTTGAGCACCATGACTAGATATTCTGCTATGTGGTTTTCATCTTGGGTGGCATGATCAAAATTGCTTGCATAGGTAAACTGGTTAAATCCTCCACCCATATATAGAAGATTGTCCATATTCATACATTTCATCTCCACTACCTTTCCCGCTTCCACCATCTTCATCATCATCCGAACTATCCGAAGTTGCTGACCACCCCACGCATCATCACTATCTAAATTATCTTTTTTTTTTCTTTCATTAAATTTTACATATATTTCTTCATTTTCTGAGTATATATATATATATATATATATATATTTTTTGATACATATATATATATATCGAAGATATTTGACGACATCGGAGAAATTTTGACGCAACGGTGGAAGATAAGATATTTTCCCTCTATAACATATAGGTCACTCCAAAATGAAATATCTCGATGTATATATAAGAGATTTCGCAAATATATATTTCAATCCTTGATTGTGATCATCTTCAAAATTATACCTCAAAATATTTAGACACCCCAACATCAGGTAATTAATGTTATACTAAACAAAAGTTAAATGAAATTATATTTGCATCAGACATCAGAGGACTTAATATCTTAGAGCTAGAATTTGTCAACAAATTCTTAGGATTTAATTCATTAGGTTACGCGACTTGAGCCGAAGCAAACGTAAATTTGGACATCAGTACAACATCTACACATAAAGTATAAAGGAAGATTCAATTACGTCCTCTTGTGGATTATTTTTGTTTTGTCCAAATTTTCCATTATTGAAGTATAAATGAATCGATTCCCCGTCAATGTTCGATTCTAGAGATCCTATAAGTAAACTTCTGAAGATTGACCGCAAGACAGCACGAGTTTAAATCGTTCAATGAACAGCTAGCTCTGAGTTGCTTAGACAGCACGAGTTCAAATCGCTCTGAGTTGCCTATAGTTGGGAAGAAGTCTTGGTCGTCTAATGGCTTTAATTTCCAGAAATTATTACTTCACTGCTTCGATCCACATTGACAAAGTTAATCAGACAAAGATAGCGTGCATGCAAAACTTTCCTCAAACATACATGTACCTTCTTAGAAATTTTCTCTGACTCTGCCAAAAAATACGAAATGTTCTACGACAATCATCGTCATCACCATTATCATATTATATCCACGTGCTGAAATGGCTATACGCCGATACCTACTAGAAGCTAATTAGGATCCCTATTTTTCTACATGCAGATGCATCTGCTTGGCAATAAAATTCCTTTTCCACTAAGCAAAAGTAACCCCCATAGAATATATTTTCCGAAAATCAGAAATTCTAACTTTGCAAATGTGTGACACCATTTAAAAGAATAAAATAAAAATTGGTAGAAATATAACAATTGTCCACGTTTACTATCGAATAGTTTCATCCCCAATTAAATTGTGAATTCATTTCTACTTCAAAATTTCTCTTTAAAAGTCAATTGATCATAAATGCAAAATTTATCATCTATTAGAATATGTATCGATACCATAATATATATTTTTAGTAATGTAAGACTAACTTAATATAATACTAGCCTCGTTAGAATAAAATAAAATCTTATTTAAAAACTCTGACCTAGCTCTGCTAGGGTTTGGGGCGGCGGCGTCTCCTTTGAGATCGTCCTTCCCTGTATCTACTCCACTTCAATGGAGTCATTCATGGGCTTTAGTCCGTCTTTTTCTATTCACCCTGCCTTCTGCCATGGGGCGGTTTGTCGGGATCTTGGCCGACCGAGGGTCGGAGACTCGGGGACGGAGGTTCTGAGTTCTGGCCTTGAAGGAGTGCAAGGCCAATCATGGTCTTCGGCGGTCATCTACAGTGGTGTTCTGGCTGATGGTGACGACGGCTGGTGTTCAAGCTCAACTGTTGGAGATTATGGGATCATGGTGCTTCTGGTCTCTTGTCTTGTTTGTGCAGGTTGGTTCATACTTTCTCTTCGAATTCTCCACGTCGATGGTGGGATGGTGATCAGGGATCGAGCTAGCCGGCGGTGGTGGTGGGCTGGCTATTAGGGATCACGCCGGCCGCTATGCAGAAGGTTCCAGATCCGGATCTGGGATCCTGGTGGTTTTGGCACACGGGGATCCGGGTGGAGATTGGGCTTGGTCTATGGCCCACTATCTTTGGTGGGCTGTATATCAGTTGCTAGATCGGTTTGGGACTCTTGTTTACTGGTATTGGATACAAGACCCAAGTTTATGGTACCTGTTCGTGAAAGATCGTCTGCCAACATGGCCATGTTCTGACACCCTTGGCCGGCTTCGATCTTTAGGTGGGAGAGTGCCCTCATTCCGGTGCCAAATTGATTTTTGTCAATTTGTGCATTGGAGTTGCATGGATAGTCAAACCACCAACTACTCAAATCACTACACTGCTGAAATCAGTAGTGTAAAATCAGCGATGCGTTCCTGCGTAGTTGCTCTTGCATTTTTAATTATTGTTTTTCTTGCATTTTATTTATTGTAGTTCTGCTGCAATGTTCGCATCTTTTTCATTTCGTACTGTTTATTTCTTTCTTGATGCTTTTTAGCATCGTTTCGTTGTAATCTTTCATTTTCAATAAAGGGTTGACCTCATTCTACTCAAAAATAATAATAATAATAGCCTCTTGATCTTTCATTTTCTCTTCGAAAAATGTAAAAAAGACTTCTAATAAAAATGTAGTTTTTTTTTCTCTCACTTTTTCTTGTTAATGACAGTTCTTCATATTTTACCTATCTTTAATAAAAATGTTTTTTTTTTTATATATCAATAAATCATGAGCATACTCGGTAGCTTAAAAATTTAATTATTTAAATTTAAAACAGAAAATTGGCTTAATTATATAAAATATAATGATAAATTTTTATATATAGTGATAATAATTGTAAAAATGTGGGACCTAATGATAATACGAAAGCACAAGAATTACATAATACGAAATATTTTGAAGCGGACTTAGGGTTTGAGCACAGAGATTGACGGCAACGGATCTGATTCTCTTTGTCAGGTCTAGCAGAGGTAAGATCTCTCGTCGTCAAGCAAGGTATTAGGGTGAGGCAGGGGAAGCAGGTCTACAGCTTGGAGCAGGTATTCAAGTTTGTTGTTTTGAGCAGTAGAGGAGGAGTTGGCGCGACTTTGCTACGACGATTGGAATAGTCGAGATGGAGAGGAATCTGGGTATCTGGTTGGTCGCTTAGTTTGGCCGATTGTGGTTTTTTTATCACTCAATTCCGGCAACGATTAGGTTGCTGATCTGTGCTCAGTCGCCAAAGGGAACACTACAACAAAAAGTCTTTTTAGCGACAACGTTTTTTGCGAGGAATTTATTGTCCTTAGTAAATGTCACTTTTTATGAAGAAGATTTCGATTCCTCACTAAATGTGATTAGGTTTTCTGCGAGAAACATATTTTCTTCTCTATACACCACTTTCTACGACAAATATTTTCATTCATCACTTCGAAGTGTTGATGCTGCGTTGGAGGGTCCGTCCGCTAGAAAGCATGGCAGCGTTGGTGATGACTGGCAGAGGCAGACTAGCTCCTGCTATTGCTTTCTTTGACTGTGTCACGCCCCTGATTTTTAACACAATTAAAAATCGATATATAACCCCATAATTATACATGCGTGAACGTTCAGCCATCAATGCCAAATACCTGGAAAACTTTTTCCCTTTATACAACATACATATTGATGCCCTGAACCCACTATGTCAATATTGACCCGCCCACAGAGTCATATATTACATAAGCTTACGGATTAAATTGTCTACAACAAGATAAAACGCAAAAGCTCCTCAGAGTTTACTACATAGCGGAATTCATAACAATGGCAAAGCCAATCAAATTTTCTTCCTACCTGTTCTGTTGCCAACAAGCTACCTCGGCTTCAGCCTCGATTATCTTACCCTGCAGGATTAACCCCTACACCGTTGGAATGGTGCACCGGGTTGTCAAACAACAAACCCGGTAAGCTTTTGCAAGCCCATATGAGTAACTCAAAACAACTCGCACAAAACTACGGGATAAAAGCCCGCACGTTTCGATCGAGGAAACAACTCACACAAATCACGTTTAAATCAATAAACAAGATTTACCACGAAGCCACTAATACATGAATATATATATATATATATATATATATATATATATATATATATATATGTACACACATAGTCATCCATTCAAATCAAAATAAAAGAAAACAACTTACACCTTGGTTTCTTTTAAAACGAAACATAGAAAGCAACTCACACCTTGATTCTATCAATCGTACCAAATCGTACCATAGAAAACAACTCACACTTGAATTCTATCAAAATAACATAGAAAGCAACTCACACCTTGATTTCTATCAATCGTACCATATCGTTAATAAGGAAAACGACTTGCACCTTGTCCCCTTAAAAACCGTTAATAAGGAAGCAACTCACACCTTGTTCCCTAAAAACACGTAATGTCATGAGTTATCAATAACCAATTCCCGTTACCCCATGAATTACCTATATGGCAGACAGACTAGAGCTCTAACTGAAACGTAACCACTCGTCCGGCCAAAGACGTGATTACCTGATATTCTGCCCAAGGTCATAGACCTTCGTTCCTCGGGCCGCACAGTCCCTTGGAGCAAATCATCAAAACAGTCACACAAGACTCAAAATCATTACACAAATCGCAACGCTTTTGAAAACAATCGAAATCAACATTTCCATAATCATTGTTTTCCAAAAAGCCATAACACAAAACAATAAAAAGCATCATTCCATGCATATTGTTTTCATACACAAATCTCAACGCTTTTCAAAACAAATCGAAATCAACATTTCCACAATCGTTTGTTTTCCAAAAGCCACAACCCAAAACAATAAAACGCATCATTCATGTCTATTGTTTTCATAAATCCACAAACCACCAAAACATATATATTTCACGTAAATATATATCTATGTAGTCATCCGCTCAGGAATGCCTACTAATACCAACTATAGTTTACAGTTACTAAATAACTCTCAAAAACGATAAATGTATTACGTTCGTAAATGAACCTTGTGAGATTACTCACCTCGAAACTCCCGCTGCGTCTTCAATACAGAACAAAGCAGCCAATCCACAAAATAACCTTCAAAATACTTCGCCAAGTACCTAAGGAAGCACAGCTCTGATTCAGTCAACGAATCACAAGGAATAACGTTCGAAACCCTAAATCGAACCAAAATTTCCAAAGTGGCGCCAATCGAGGCAAAACCACATCCGAGACCTCCCAAAGCCTCCGGAATACGTCCACGATCGATGTGTCCAAACCACAAATCGATCCGATTGCTCAAATCCTCACGGATTGAATAAATTCACCGAAATGAAACGGTGAAAATCATAACAATTCCATACGAACTCCAAAATTTGCGTGTTATATATCGAAACGCTCGTATCAACGAGTAGAACATATATAATACCAGAAATAGCTCCCTACATGGCCGGAACGCCGCCACAGGCGGTGGCGCACCGCCGCCGGCCAAAACTCATTACTTTAAAAAACTCCCAACATGAAAAAGTTTCATCTAAGCATGCTTGTGAATCTTCAAGAACAGCTCGAAGTCAGAAAACAAGCATAAAGGGTCGAAAACTACCTCACAAGCCGTGAACAGTAATCCAAGCTGAGTTGAATCAAGTTTTACGTGAATCGATCCAAACAACCACCAAGGATCGATCAAGGAGGCTGCTCTGAGTTCCCCAAGCCCAGCTAGAAGCCCCGCCGACGTCGGAACAAGGATTTCCGACCGGGTCTGAAATCCTCAAACTGCACCGCCTTGCAAAGCCGCCGTGGAGGAGAATCGGCGCTAGAGGACACCAGAGAGACGACCAGACGGAGGAGACGATCCCATCTGGAAAGTTTCGTCGCCGGAGACCGCTGCAGTTCGTCGGAAAAGCCGGGTCGGGTCGGCCGGGTGCGGGTCGGGTCAGACGGGTTTCTTCGATTCTGAAGGTGCAGCCGAGAGAGAAGAGAGAGAAAGGAAACCTTCCGGAAATGGAAATAATGAAAATAGTAAGTTTCCAACTTGGGAAACTTTTATTTATACCAAAATGGAAACTTTTTCCAATGGTCATAACTTTTTCATACGAACTCCGATTTCCGCGTTCCACATGTCCACGAACTCGTATCGAAGCGCTCTACAACTTTCGTGAAGGAAGTTTTTGGAGAATCTCAACGCTTCAAAAGTCAACATTTGCAACCCCCCTAAAGTCATACTTTCCGAATAAAAATTCGTCCGAAATACTTCCGCTCTATCCTCGAGCCACGAAACCGTCAAATAACCATAATTTAAATTCTGGAAAATCCTCGGAAAATAACACGAATTTCCGGGGCATCACATACTGCCCTGGGTTGGGCCTAGGACTGGGCTTATGGGCTTGGTCTCAGGTTTGGGCTGTGGGGCCTAGTAAGAGACTGTTAAGTGCTCTAACCCTTTTAAAGGGCAGGTACCCATAGTTGTGGTCTAGTTGTTTTATTTAGAATAAATGTCTATGCTGATAAGGATGTCTCTATGAGCCTTTGTGGAAGTACCTAGTTTTAGCGTACCACAATTGCTTGCTCGGCGTGTGAAGTTAGGTAGTTAAATTGCCTACAAAACGAGGTATTTTTATTGATATAGACTACTTTTAGCCATAATTGTTGAAACAGAGTAGTCGTTAAGTTCTTATCTATCAATCCAGAGACGTACAATTTGTATGCTCTCTTTTATCAATTAGTAGTCGTTAAGGTCTTATCTATCAATCAAGAGACGTACAATTTGTATGCTCTCTTTTATCAAAAAAATATAAAATAAAATTAAAAAACTGTTTAGCGCCGTATAAACTACTCAAACCAGTCAACCTCTACCCAAGTTGGTGAAGCAAAACATATTTCGGACAATGGCAAAAATCACTGCAGCAAACTTCTTTGCGAAGGAAGCTCTTCTATAAATTAAAGGGCCCCTCAAATCATTTCGTATCAAAATTCACTCTCCAAGCACATCTTACTCTCTCTCCTCCATTGTAGTCCTCTGAGTCCTCTGTCATCTCTGTTTTCCAGAAGTGAGATTCTGTCCACATATACTCTGTTTTCCCCTGTTTTCAGTCTCTCAGTTTTCCTCTGTTCCGAGCTCCAAGAAGATCATGGAAAGCCCAAACTTGAAGATGATAGAGAACCCAGATTCAAAATTCATGCTTTTCCCAAATCAGCCCCTCCTTCCTCCCAAGAGGGGAGATATCAAGAAGAAGATTTTCAAGGGTTTATTCAGTTCATTGGGTTCGATGACCCGCCGAAAGAAGATGGAGGGTTCTTGAGCTCCAACCCTCAAACCCCAGCTGAAACCCCAAGTGGGTATTGCTCCGACGCTCAACGTGATCACTCATGACGCCCCAGTTCGCTCATGTCATGTTCTTGTGATGACTTCATCAGCTTACAATGTTGTAGGCGATGTACATAGTTATTTGATTTTTCATTGCTTAATTTATTTGGCCTTTGTGGTTATGGGATTTAAGGGGTAGAGGTTGGGATTAAGTTCGTGTTCCTTAGAATGGTATTAATTGATTCTTATCTTCTTTGGACTTAATTTCGATCTTTAGATTTTTAAGGCTGCTCGTTGTGATTCCCTGTTTGAATGTCCGAGCAGTTGGTGCTTGCATGTGGTGAAGAAGAAATGGTAATTTAGTAAAACTTTTAATTGCCTATACATCATGCAATTTCGTCTTCCAATGCCCAGCGGTTATCTTTTCAGAAGTCCATATCGCCTATATTGATTCACTCTTCAATCATCTACACAACACTACATTTGTTAAATTAATTTGTCCCTAATGATCTCTTACAAAATTAATTTGTCCCTAATGATCTCTTACAAATTAGTTTGTCCTAGAAGAGTTTGTTTGGTCAGTGTGTTATTGGCTCCTCCTCCGTATCATCTTGTATTTTGGGTATGTTTGGATTTGCTTTCTGGGCTTATATTGGCATCGGGTTCTCGGATTATATCCCTTGATTTGGGCTCTTCTAGTGACATCTTGATCGAGATGATTGTACGGCAGTTCGTCGGCGTGCAATATGGCTGGAGTGGCGGGTGATATCAAATTAGGATATTTTCTTTTTAATTTTTTAGGATTATTAATGAATATTATCACTATGACCAAAAAAAAAGAAGAGTTTGTTTGTAATCAACAACAACTTGTAGTCTTTTCTTACCCAAAAAAAAAAGAAAAAGAAAAATGATCTCTACAAATTTGGATGCAAGACAGCAAGAGTGCAAGACTACTACATTTGCCATTCTATTTGCTTAAGTTTCACTGGAAAGTCACTGAATGCAACAAATTACTGTAAAGTGTAACTAGAGAGTCTGGGCAATAAAGAGATGGGGTTGCTTGTACGCGCCCTCTTTTTCCCTCTTTCACTGAATTACCTCCACCATATTTTGTACCTCTTGTAGATCTACAACTCTTTCTGCTCCACAATCCCTGCACACTCCGTTTATCCATTTTGTTTGTTTATCGTTCCATCACCATGCGGTGTATTGATTACAACTGAATAGCTGGGCTTATTCATTGTCGATCGGTGCCAGAGATTTATCTTCTTGGTATCCTGTGTATCTTTTCTGTCTCTTTTTTTTTTTTTTTTTTTTTTTTTATAATTAAGGTATCTGTATCCCACTAGTGGATCTTGTGTAATTACGAACTTTCTTCATATTCCTCTTCTTTTTGTGTTTCTTTCACCATGGCTAATCACATGGAAGAGGAGGAGGCGTTCGAGAATCTCACTGTCAATTTTGATGATGGTCCAGATGTATGTTATCCAAATGCGGACACACAACTATTGGGTTTTCTAATTGCTGAGGCAGAGCCTGGGGTTAATAGTGTGAAGGCCATTTTAATGAGCTTATGGCAAAAACTGGACCAAGGCAAAGAAGAATTAATGTCTACACCATCACTATCACTGTTGGCACTGAAAAGGTTGCCCAACGACTTGTTGATGGAAGTCCATGGAACGTGAAGAATCTTTGCTTCACAGTCCGACTATGGCCCCGACATCTCTCCATTGATGAGATCGAGCCCAACTACTGGATCCAGGCTCACAATATCCCACAACATCAACTCAAGGTGGAGAATGGCTGGAAACTTAATTGGAAGAATGATCGGAACTGTTGTTGATGTGGAGGATCCTGATTCAGTGGCTATCCGGGCCTACCTTTTGTTTTTAAGGTACGAAAACCTCAAGAACTTTTTGCTTTTTTAAGTGTGGGAGGCTTGGACACTGTGAGGGTACCTGTAACAGACCCATCAACCACTTCCTCATCGACCTGGGTGTGGTATACAACGAGGAGCTAATTGCTGAACCCATTCACAAACCGATCTACTTAATTACACCCTTCCTAATCATGATCATGGTAGGTCTTTCCGGCAACCACCGGCACCTGAACAGAGACGGGGGCGGTGGTGCACGTGAGCGGCCTGACCATACTTTCAAAATTTGTGATGTGATGGAGAGTGCCCTGCTGTCAATCTGACAAGTGATGGGTCCTGCACATCCACCCAATCAGCCCAATCCTGCTACTCTTCAGACTAATGATATTCGGCGGCAAAGTCCTATTCCTGTTTGGGCTTTATTTGAGTACGATACTACTGCACTGTGCAGCCCAAGTGTGAACATCTCTGAGATCAATCTGACAAGCGATGGGTCCTGCACATCCAATCAGCCCAATCCTGCTACTCTTCCGACTGATATTCGGGCAGGCCGCTACGACTTTCAAACCGTGGCAGAGGTGTTAGAAGAGGTAGAGGTATGATTGGGAGGGGTGGTAGAGGCAAAGATATGAAGTGGCAAACTACCAGGGGCTCGTCTGACCTGGACGCATCACTAGTAGACGTTCCAGTTTTTGCTTCTACTAGTTTGAATGTGAAGGGGAGAAATGTTGTGACTGAGGGTATGGAGGATTTAACCCACCTCCAAGGTTGTGGTAGCTGGCCGAATGCTGCTACATGATCTCAATGATGCACCTAGTTTGGAACTGTCAAGGATTGGGGAATCTTACGACAGTACAAAATTTAGAGGAGGTTACCCACTCCAAAAACCCCACTTTGGTTTTTCTTTTTGAGACACATCAAAGTACATACTTTGTAGACAATAAAAGGAAGCAACTTAATTGGTTACTAAAAGGGTTTCAATGTTGATCCTATTGAAACTGCTGGAGGGCTTGGTCTTTGGTGGCTCCCTGAGGTTGATGTTGATATTGTATTCTCTACGAGGAACTACATTGACTCTATCGTTACTACCATGAGTACTGGTGTAAGGTGCAGAATTACCTGGTTTTATGCAACTTCTTATGCTGCTGAGAAATATGATTTTTGGTCCCATGCTAATAGATTGGATTGGAATGATGGCACCCCCTGGCTTTGCATTGGGGATTTCAACTAGATTTTATGGCATTTTGAAAGAGAAAGGGGTTCTACTCCATCTATACCTCGTCATCACTTTCTCAAAGAGTTTATGCAGCACAACAATCTGATTGATTACATGGACACGAACTGAAGATGAAGTTATCATATTGCAAGAAAGGTTAAACCTGGTCTTTATAATGAAGCTTGGATGATTATGTGGCCAGATACTCACTTACAACATCTCCCCATAATTGGGTCCGACCACTGCCCACGACTTCTCACAACCAAACCACAAACTCAAAAAAGAATAGGAATTTTCAGATTTGAGGCTTATTGTGCAAATGAATCGGATTGTCATAAACTGATTGAGAGCTGCTGGAATGATTAGGATGAGCAACCTACTTTAACTAATTGGGTTAGTAATCTTTGTTTATGCAGAGGTGCACTCATAAGGTGGAGCAAGGCTAAATTTCCAAATAACAATGCTGAAATTCAGTTTTGTTTGGAAGAGCTGGACTCCCTACAAAGTATTCATCCCTCCCCTGAGGTGTGTGCCAAACAATCTGAAATCTCAAGCAGACTTTGCAACCTTTGGCAGATTAAAGAGAAATTCTGGAAGCAACGTTCTCGCATTAATTGGCTGAAATCAGGTGATTCCAATACTCGTTTTTTCCATGCTTCCACCATTCAACGGATACAAAGAAATCAAATTAGCATAATCATGAATGATGAGGGAACTTGGCTTGATGGTGATTCTGAGATACAAAGGGAGTTTACTCAACATTTTTGTTCCACCTTCACCACTACTGGTACTCGTGATTGGAGTAATGCCCTTACTCACATAACCCCTCTTATTACCCGTGAGATGAATGCTACACTCAACACTCTTTTCTCTTTAGATGAAATAAAAACTGCTACTTTCCAGATGGGATCACTTAAATCTTAGGGTCCGGATGGATTCCTTGGGCTTTTCTATCATCATTTTTGGGACATTGTTAATGGTGTCATTAGTGTCATTGCTACTGATTTCTTTAATCACCGTTTGTCTTTATAGGGCATTAACAAGACTTTCATTACCTTGATTCCAAAGGTGCCAAATCCTGAGAACACAACTCAGTTTTGCCCTATTAGCTTGTGCAACAACTCATACAAAATTCTATCAAAGCTCTTGGCAAACCGATTGAAGGTGTTGCTCCTTGATTTCATCTCCCATAATCAAAATGCTTTTGTTCCAGAGAGACAGATTCAAGACAATATTCTCTTGGCTCATGAAGCTTTTCACTATCTCAAGCTCAAGAGAACAGGGGAGAATTTTGAGCTTGGCCTAAAACTCGACATGAGTAAAGCTTATGACCATGTAGAATGAGATTTTCTCAAGGCAACATTGAGAAAACTTGGTTTTGATAATGGGTGGATTATGCTTGTTATGACATGTATCACTACTGTTTCCTACCAAGTCCTACTTAATGGCAGACCTTGAAAGATATTCAAGCCACAACGTGGTCTTCGGCAGGGGGATCTCCTCTCACCTTACCTTTTTCTATTGGTTAGTGAAGTTTTGTCACTTAACATCAACCATGCTGTTCATTCTGGATCTTTAGTGGGCATCAGACTCACCAGGAACAGCCCTACCCTATCCCGCCTTTTCTTTGTCGATGACTATCTTTTTTTCGTAAAAGCCTCTCTTCAAAACTGCAGAGTATTAGACCAAATCTTCAAAACCTATTGCCATGCTTCTGGTTAACTCATTAACTACTCTAAATCTAGCCTTTTTTTCTCCCCAAACATTGATCTTTCTTTGAAGCAGCCCGTCTCAAACCTTTTTCAAATCCCATCTGTCACTAATTAAGGACTTTACTTGGGTCTCCCCACTATTTGGGGAAAATCAAAGAAGGAGGCACTTTGTTTCATTAAGGAGAGGATTGAGCGTAAGCTTGATGGTTGGATGGAGAATATGTTGTCTATGGCCGGTAGAGAGGTGTTAATCAAGTCAGTGGCTTTGGCTGTTACCACATACCCTATGAATATTTTCAGATTTCCGGTTTCGTTGTGCAACGAGATTAATAGTTCTATTGCAAACTTCTGGTGGGGAAACAATGCTCATGGGTCCAAAATTCATTGAAAAAATTGGGCAACTTTGGGGAAACCTAAACATGACGGTGGTTTGGATTTCCGTGAATTGCAGGATTTTAACCTTGCTTTACTTGCTAAACAATGCTGGAGAATTTTACAACACCCTACTGATTTTTGGCTTAAAATTTTGAAGGCCGGGTATTTTCCTAATATTGATTTCCTGAATGCTACTAAGGGTCATCGTGCCTATTGGGCATGGTCTAGTCTTGTGGAAGCAAAGGATATCATTAGGCAAGGTACTAAATGGTAGATTGGCAATGGAGCAAATATTAGCATTTGGGTTGATGACTGGCTTCCTTCTCCTCATTCTGGTCCTATTTGTATTAATGCTCCAAACACATTGGATGCTCCAGTGCTGGTAAATGATCTATTTGCTGCTAACTCTTGCTCTTGGTGTGTCGATACTGTCCAAAAATTCTTTCCTGAAAACATTTCTCGTTTGATTTTGGGTATGCCTATTGGTGATGGTACTGCTGTGGATAGTCTTATTCGGCCTTGGGATAGATCTGGTGCTTACACTGTCAAGTCTGGCTATCATTGGTATCATGCTAAGAGACTTCGATCAATTCCAACTGAGTCTCATACTTCTCTGAATGTTAGTTCTACAGTCTAGAAGGTTACATGGGGCATCAAAACTCTCCCTAAGATTACCAATTTTCTTTGGAGGTTTTTGACAAACTCTATCCCTACTGCACACAATCTATATAGAAGAAAGTTGAACAAATCACCTCTTTGTCACATTTGTCATGCTCATGATGAAACCATCGAGCATACTCTTTTACTTTGCCCATGGGCAGAGTGTGTTTGGTTTGGTTCTTCTTTTGGAATCAAATTTTAAAAAGAGAAAATTTCTACTTTTGATAAATGGTTTGAAGAAATTGTGATGGTTAATACATCAAAGATGGAGAAGAGGGAGATGCTTACCCGTATCAGCTTTCTTTGTTGGGAGATTTGGAAAGCTCGGTGTTCCCATCTTTACTGTTGAGAATATATATACATCCCACATGGGAAAAATGGAACCTTGTCTATGAGTTTTTAAGGGTTTGGGCCACTCCATCCATTGCCAATTGGTTTTGGATGTGAACCCCATATTACTTTATCATGGTATCAAACCCAGGCTACCCACGTGTGCATGCCTAACGGCCACACGGGCTCCACGTCACCCAAGTTGTCCACGTGTATGGCTTGAAAATTCGCCACACGTGCGGGGGCGTGTTGAGAATATATATACATCCCACATGGAAAAAATGGAACCTTGCCTATGGGTTTATAAGGGTTTGGGCCACTTCATCCATTGCCAATTGGTTTTGGATGTGAACCCCATATTACTTTATCATTTACCATGATGCCCAACTACTTCCTACTGATGTTATCTTCAGAGCCACCAAGTTTGCATCAGAGTTCATGGCTGCTGCACACATTGGCAACACCACCACTTCACCAGCAACCAACATCACAAAATGGAAGAGACCACCTGCCCCTTTTTTGAAATACAACATTGATGCTGCTTGGTTGAACCCAACGGCGAGTGTTGGTCTTGGAATGATCATCAGGGACTCATCAGGCACTTTTATTGGTGGACAAGCCATTCCCACAGTAGCTAATTCAGTTATTGTGGCCGAGACCAACGCTATGTGCAAAGCTATGGACTTGGCTCATGAAACGGGGCATTCCACTGTCATTTTTGAGAGTGACTCATGAACTCATCACTCTTCTCAATCGCCCTACTGAAATTGGAGATTGGACCATCCTCTCTTTATTGCGAGAAATTCGTCGAAAAGCTGCCGGTTTCTCTCAGATTAGGTGGGATTGGGTGCCTAGAGAAGTGAACTGCGCAGCCCACTGTGTAGCTTCCCTTGTCTTGCGGATGGTGGATCTGGAAAGATGGGCATCAGTGCCACCACCATCCTTGATCGGTCTACTACTGAATGATGGCCTTCCTAATGATTAGTTTTGTTTTCTAGTCTTTTTCTTTTGCTCGGGGAAATGCTCTCTGCCCTGTTTCTTTGTTTGTAGCAGGTTTGAGCATTGCCTGTCCCTTGTAGTGGTTTCTGGGATTTCTTAGTCCCTCCCCCACGTGGGCTTAATGAAGTATAATTTTCAAAAAAATGAGAATGTTGAGGTTTGCTGCTGTCTTTTTTTTTTTTAGATAGCGCGACTACTAATAGTATTTTTGGCATAATATTTAACTGAAATTTCAACCGCATTTTCTATTAGTCTTCCACGAACTTTGAAATTCCTTCCATATCTCAAAGCTTTTATCTTAACTTTTGAGTGCCAAACACTACCGTTAATTCTAAAAGAAAAAAAATAGTAAGAGAGTGAATGTTTTTACTTTTAATTTTAATTGAAGTCTAGGTATCTCTGCCCTTCGGTAACACGCGCTTTAGAACGCGCTAAGAGAAAAGAGAAGTCCGAAAGTGAGAAGTGTGCTCTCTCCCGGTCGGACACTGCCGGTGCCCTTGCCGCAATGCTCCGATCCGAGAGAGGATAGTCCTTGGTGTGCGCCCTCCGTTTTTGCTCTCGATCGATGCTCCTCTCCTTGGGTTGTGGTGGTGAAGGAAGATGAGGGTGCTTGCCTGTCTGAGTCTGCCGGTCAGGCGATGCCGTCAAATGTTGCATATCCAGTGACGGCAGAGGGGGAGGGGGCTGTTTTGGGTGTTGTCAATCCTGATCTGGTAGTAGGTTGGATCGGGTAGTTTGGGCGGCTGTCGAGCAGATCGGAGATCCTCTCCAGTTTGGATCTCGATCTGAGTTGGCTTCTTGTCTCAGGGGTTGGTGTTTTTCGTCTTGCGGAGACGCCGTGGATCTGTGATGGTTCATCGACGGTGGTCAGTCCTTGATCGGGGGCCGGATGGATCAGCGGCAAAGGTTGGAGGGATGGGATGGGATCCGGAGAGCAGCTGAGGTTGTAGTGGGTCGGGGCCGAAGTTTGGGTCGGGTGTGAGCTGCTTTTAGATCTGGGCTTGGCTTGGTTTCTGGATTTGGGTTTGCTCTGTTCCAGCTTTGGTCTAAGCCTGGCGGGTGTTCTTTGTTTTTCTTCAGTTTTTTCCCAGTTTTTAGTTTTATTTTCTGTTGTTGGCTGTGGGTGACCCGTTTTGGGTCTTGTTGTGCTTTAATGCCTTCAAACACCAACGCCTATTGTGATGTTGATCCTCAAAACAGATTCTATCACGTGTATTCACTAGCCGACGAGGCGAAGATGATTGGTGCTCATTTTTCCTTCTTGGGTCTGAGCCATGACTCAGTTGGTATGCCGACGTTGGCTCGAACCATGCTGTTGTGGCCCGTTTGCTGGATTTTGGTCATTTGTAGCCTTACTGGTGTTCTGGAGAGTTTAGCTCTATTTTTTGTTTTTAGAATTTGGGAAGGTTTGTTCAGATCAGATGATCGGACTTGAGTTAGAAGCAGGTCTTTTGGCTGTTGTACTACATTGCATCCCTGCTTGTAACTTTCCTTCTGGTTGAATGAAGTATGGATGATGATTTGATCCAAAAAAAAAAAAAAATTAATTGAGAACGAGGGTTTCAAAATGCTTTCAAAGTTTATCAGCCTCTTGACACGCATTTAACTCGTACCATTGGAGTTTTTTTTTTTCTTGAGGAAATGTGAAATACTAAATAAAAAATGAAAAAAAAATCAATAAAAATGAAAGACAAAAGAAGACAAATTAGGAGAGAAGATCGAGTATTGGGTAGTTTTATTGACTTTTTATGACCATTTTTTATTTTATTTTACCCTCTTTTGATTTTTTTTTTTTTTTTTTGACAAATTAATTGTTGGGGAACAATCATATATATGATGTTTAATCATAACATAAATTTCACTAAGAATTGTAAGAAACATATCAATCTTCAATAAATAAAAGGTATTCGTAAACAACTACATATATGTACGACTAGGATTGCAAGTAATGTTTCTATCCTAAAAACACAAAGCAGTTTGCAGACAAATGGATGCTATGACAAGGATTGCATGTAATATTTCAACCTAATATATGAGTGCAGTATACAAGTGAAATCAAAGTTACTGATAAACTGAAAAAAAAAAAAATAATAATAGAATTGAAATCAGTGACTTGATTTTTCAATTGAGGCTTGCAAAATGCAATGGACTAAAAACATATTTCACCCCTACCCTTATGATTGCAATTCGATGGGTGTCCATTTTCTAGAATACAATAATCGATGATCCAAAACTAAATCATTGTAATTTTAGACTCTGGCGAACTATAAATTATATTTTGTACTCTCTCGACACAAAGAAGACTTGTAGAAAAAATGAGAAATAAATCATTGATTTGATTCTCTTGATGTTTCTTGATCTCTTTGATTTATCTTGATGTGTATTGAAGGAGATATGACTATGAGTATATATAGAAACCCAAGTGAACTAATATATATGTTCACTTATCTCCTTGAAAGACACACTAATTAGTAATTCCTAAAGACACTTATTGGAAATAAAAGGCATGTACCCTTTCAATTTGAAAAGTCATGATTAGTTATATTTTCATTCATATGTAATGGGTATAAGAGGGAGCTTAAAAATTTAACCATCTTAAGAAAATTTGCATTATATAAAAGATAGCAAGATAACAGAACGCCCGCTACTTCTCTTACACGGATTTCTTGCATGTTGAGGTTAAGAATGGCTCTTCTTTCACATGGCGGAGCATTTTAAAGGGTAGAGAGCTCTTACTATTAGTTTTAAGGTTTCAAGTCAAGAGTGGTGAGAAGATTTCGATCTAGAGTGATCTATGGCTCCCTCTGCCATATAGTTTCAGACCCTTCTCACCTCCCATGCAGGGTTCGGAGGATATGAAGGTTTTTGACCTTATTAATACTGAGAGTGGTGAATGGGAGGTGTGGCTTTTGTAAGAGTTGTTTACTGACATGGAGATAAGCTATATTGCTAAAATTTTATTAAGTTTAAATGGCGGTGAAGATTTGATGATATGGCACTTTGATAACAAGAGTGTGCACACGGTCAAAAATGGGTATCAGATTACAAGATCAACAATGCAGATAGAGCAGAGGGCATATTCGTCTACCTCGCAATCTAATGCCGGTCCTTTCTGGAATAAATTGCATGTGGAAAATTAATGTCCCCCCCCCAAGGTACACATGTTTTTATGGAGTCTGGTCAAAGGTATATTACCTACTTGAGTTTCCCTGTATAAGAGGGTTATGCTTCCAGATGTCTCGTGTCCCTACTGTGCCAATGGTAGAGAAGATACTATACATATTTTTAAGAACTGTGGAGCTGTTAGCATGTTTTGGCATTTTGGGCCATTGAAGTTGATTCCTGAAGTGCACCCTCCTAATTCAGTCGTTGATTGGATCAATGAAATATTCGATCAGCTTCATGGTGAGCATCTTGAGCTGTTTGTCATGTCTTTGTGGGTTGTGTGGTGTGAAAGAAATAATCTAATTTGGAAGGGTGGTTGCTTTATCCCCGTGACCATGACAAAGTGGGTTAGTGCTTTCTTTGAGGAGTATAAGCAGTATCATGCACGCACTTACATGAAGGCTAAACACCCCATCACAAAATGGAAGTCTCCACCGAGTGGTAGACTGAAAGTGAATATTGATGGCAGCTTTCGAGCAGTAGTGGTGGCATTGGAGTTATTGTCCGAAATGAACAAGGAGTTTGCATGGCTGCATTGGCTAGGCCTTTTCCTGTCATTCAATCTTCCATTCAAGCTGAGGTAGAATCCTTCCATGCAGGTCTGTTTGTGGCAATCCACCAAGGGGGGGTGAAACTGAGGTTGAATCGGATTGTGCAATGCTTGTTAATGCCCTTACTAGGGATGAGAATGACTCGTAAGACATAGGCCGAATTGTTAAAGACTGTACAAGGTATGCTAGTTGTCTTAGTTTTTTTTCTTTTCAATTTTGGCATGTTTATCGTGAAGCAAACGGCGTGGCCAATAAGTTAGCACACCTTGCTAGTTGGAGTAATATGGATGAGTTATGGTTAAAGGAGATATATGTTATCATTCGGGACGTTCTCTATGAGGGTAGTTGTAATCTTGCTAGGGGATCAGGCTTGTTGTCCCCCCAAATCTATTCTCTTCCTATTAATAATAATGAGGCACCCAACTAGTACCTCTGCCATTTTCAAAAAAGAAAAAGATAGTAAGATAACAAATTTACTACAACGACATAAAAGAAGTTATTAATAATTTTATTGCACTACTGTAATCACTAATTATTATGGATGGATTACATGAGCTAGTATGCAACAATATCAATTAGAAAGAAGAAGGAGTTATAGATTGATCACATACATTTTCCAAATCTGCACACCCTTAGCCTCTTAGGCAATGCCTCATAATCTTTTTCTTTAAGTTATGAATATGAAAGCAGCAATTTCACAAATTTGATAGTTCTGGTTTTGGAGGGAATGGTCATTCACTGTCTTCTGAGGAAATTGGAGCGTAGACATCTTCAATGACTACATAGTCAACTTCAATGCTAGCAGGGCCTGAGGCATAATCAGAGACTTCATTAAAAGCCTCAAATTCTTGAGCTGCTGTAAATGAAATGAGTAGTGCTACACTTGCTAAGACCAAACGAACCTTGACAAACACATTTTGATCAACTTTTTCCATATATGAAGGCTATGTGAGATTTATGTTTAATTAACTGAGACAATGCGAGGTAATTTTGTTTGATGTCAGAGAAAAGGTTTGATGGTTTATTTTAGGGCAAAATACTGTTTAGTCCCTGAAGTATACCTTCGTCCTCGTTTCAGTCCCTGTCTTTCTAATTTAATCTCAAAAGTCCCTGAACTCAAAATTTATAGTCCAACTGGTCCATTCCCTCGATTTCATCTGGTTGCTCGCTGACGTGTCAGTTATCTGCATGTAAAGTGACGAGATTGCCCCTGCTCTTCGTTCTTTCTCTTTACACCGAGCTCTCCACCACCACTACCGAGCTCACCATCCAAAAACACTCCACCACCACTACCAAGCTCTTCTTCAACTTCAATTTCAGCGACGACCGCGACGATGTGGTCTTCCGCCATGAAAACAGGCACGCTCACTCTCACAACCTCATGCCGGAGCTTTCTTCTTCTCTTACTCCTCCTAATTTCCACCAACATCATCGCCGGCGTCGCTCTCGACAACGCCGTCTTGAGCGTCAAGTACAAATACGCCAGCCGCGACCCCACTCTCAACGCCCTAAAACTCATGACACCAAACTCACTCTTCGATTTCTCGCCGGCGTGGATCTCCCTCTCTCTCGGTGGCTCCAGCCTCCCTAACGCCGTCGGGGGTATCAAACTTCAACTTCTCGACATGCTCTACAAGCCTGTGTAATTAGATTTTGAATTTGACCACGTTTTGATGATTTTCGTTTCTGGGTTGCTTCGGCCGTTTCGGGACATTTTCCGGCATCTACGGTGGCAGTTGGGCTTGCTTGATATATGAAAGACGATCTGCTCTCCGTACTCTACAAGCTGGTGTAAGTGATTTTCGAGTTCGATCAAGTTTTGGAAAAGTTGTGATTTTGGGCTGGTTTCGGCTTTGCCGTGTTCTTCGTGACCTTGAGTCGGAGTTAAATTCTGAAAATTTATGGAAATTGGCCGAGTTGAGGAATTTAGGTTTGCCGTGTTCTTCGTCGAACGTGAACCTGCAAATTGGGTTCTGATCTTGATCTCATTTGATCATGAGGTAAGCTAGATTCTATTTGAAAGTTCTGGGATTTGCCTTGTGTAGTTAGCTTCTGGGATTTGCCTTGTATAGTTAGCTTTTGGGATTCTCTCCCATCCTCTCTCTCCTCTATGAACCCAATACCCTGAAAGTTGCAGGTTGAAGAAATTCACGGTAATGGGAGGTGGTGGTGACAACTTGGAGAAGAGAGCAGTCGTTGGTGGTGATTTGGGTTTGCCGGAAGTGCTAGAAGAGAGAGAAGTTAAGACACCCAGAAAGGTTGGGTGTCCAAAGCAGTTCTGGGTATTGCTTCGTCGGCGCGTGAGTCATTTTCCGGCGACTCCGGAAGATGTGGGAGCTGGGTTTGAGTCGCCAGAGATTGATGGACACTGTGGTGGTGGAGGTGAGGCACGGTGGTGCCGAGATATTCACTGGTGGAGGAGAGAGAGAAATCTAGATCTACTTTCTCTCTCCTCGAGTTCTCTCAGGAGACTACCATTTCGGAGGAAATTTTGGAAGAAACTGAAGCAGGGGCATTTTCGTCACTTTACAAATCAGTGTCTTACGTGGCGCTGAGCTGGCAAGTACAAAACTGACACGTCAGCGAGCAACCGGATGAAATCGAGGGAATGGACTAGTTGGACTATAAATTTTGAGTTCAGGGACTTTTGAGATTAAATTAGAAAGGCAGGGACTGAAACGAGAACAAGGCATACTTCAGGGACTAAACAGTATTTTGCCCTTTATTTTATACAGTTTTCACGGGTTCAATTCACTTAATTCCATATGAATTCGAACTTTCTGAATAGTAGAAAAAAAAGATGCGTCTGTTAGGGTTTTCTAGCCGTCAACCTCTTTTTCATCCAAGAGGCAGCGACAGCTTCAGCCTTCGTCCATCTCCCTCATCGCGATGTCCATCTTCGGCTATCGCTTTCTTTCGTTGCTTTGGTTCTCCATCATCAATAACATATCCTCCATAGAGCAAGACAATGTCTCGTGCACCCAAAATACTATTTCCAAGTTTCCATCGCTCCGGCAACGATGTTTTGGTCTGAATTCTGTGTACTTGGTGTCGTTGAAGGTGCGCCATGAATGGATCAAGAACGATCATCCCCAAAATGAGGCACCCCTCGTCAATCTGATTCCAATCAAATTTGGTGATTGGTGTTGATGTTTGGGCAAAGCTACTAGGCTTTATGGTGGAGAGGCAGCACGTTGGGACTCCCAAGAATTGCACAATGGCCTCGATTGCAGTCAAGCTTGCCTAAATCCAAAAAGGTACCTGCTGATGAAGTCCTGAGCATGTTGTACTTACGAAAACCTCATAGCCCTAGCTTGAAGGACAAGGAGAAGATGTAGTTTCTCTTATGTTTCTATGCCTATAAATTACATATTAAATTTTGTCATAGTTATAGGCTTGCTTTAAATAAGTGAGTGATAAGTTTGAACATAGTTGGTCTATCCCTATGTACCACTGTGGTCTTCACCACGAATCCTTGTTCTGTCCATTGCGAGGCAGCGAGAGGGTATGTAATGATCTTCTTTGCATGAGTTTTATCGATAAAATTATCATTTATTCAAAAAATTCACTTAATTCCCTTTATTTTGAACAATTGTTTGAATTGAGTTATTTACATTTACATTGGTTTCTTAGCTCTAAGTTTAGTTTCCACAACGAAGTATAACCAAAATTTTATAATTTTGTCCTTATGAAATACTGTCTTATATATTCATTTCATACTGCTATACGCCTATATATACAATAAGCATTAATGAAAGTTGAAAATTCTGTTTTTGGAGTTGGGTTTTGGACGTGGGGTGAAGAAAGAAGAGAATATTACAATGTGAGAATATTTCAAGTGTAATGAGTCCTAAAAGGAATGCAAATAGTTGCAGCCTTTTTAATAATTAAAAGTTCGATATTATATTATGGACATATTTTGTATGTCTGCTTGATTAAAGAAAGTTATGAGTATTTAAAAATTTATACTGAAACGTATTCAAGTAAATCCAGAATATGTGTCTAGCCCAAACTCAAGATTACTTGACCTAGTTGTAATAGGGTTATGAATTAGAGATATTTATAGGGCTAAAGTCTGTTTAGTCCCTGTACTATGTCTCTCTCATCGTTTCAGTCCCTGACATTCAAATTTAATCTGAAAAGTCCCTGAGGTCTCAATTTCCGTCTAATAGGTCATTTCCGCGGGAAATTAGGAATTGGCATTAGGTGAAATGTCCAATATACCCCTCAGTTATTTTTTTTTTTCCTTTTTAATTTATTTTTTTCCTTTTTTTCTTTTTCCTTTTTAATTTTCATTTTTCCTTTTTTTATTTTTATTTTTATTTTTTTCCTTTTTCCATTTTAATTTCTTTTTTTTTTCTTTTTTCTTTTTCCTTTTTAATTTCTTTTTTTCATTTTTTTTTTCCTTTTTAATTTATTTTTTCCTTTTTTTTTCATTTTTCCTTTTTAATTTCTTTTTTTTTCCTTTTTAATTTCTTTTTTTCCTTTTTCTTTTTCATTTCTTTTTTGTTTTTAATTTCTTTTTTTCCTTTTTTATTTTTCCTTTTTAAGTTTTTTTTTCTTTTTCGTTTTACCAACTTTCTACTTCCTCAACCCACCAATCTCATTCCGATCAAACTCCACAACCCATTTGTTTCCCAATCAGCTCGGAAATTCACCGCTAAACCACTCCCCTCTTGTTTTCACAGCCTACTTCTCTCTCTCCCACTCAAATCCCACTTTCTCTCTCCACATCAAGCCTCAATTTGGAAACTTTTCACTTAAAATTACCATTTTTTAACTTTTCACTGAAAACTACCATTTTTTCAAACTCTGAGGTTTTTGGGTCTTGCTCAAAATGGTGATTTGGATTTTGGGTTTGGTTGAAATGGTGGTTTTTGATGGCCAAGTTGAAAAAAACCAGAAGTGAATAAGAAGAATAGTGATGGAAAAGAAAAATGGCCGCTGGCATGGAGAACAAGAATTGGGGTTTCGGGTCAATCTGGATTGGTTCGCCTACGTGGCGCTACTGATGCAGCATAATACGATGGTCATTAAAAAAGAAAAAAAAATAAAAAATTAAAAAAAATTAAAAAGAAAAAAGAAAAAAGAAATTAAAATGGAAAAAGGAAAAAAAGAAAAATAAAAGGAAAAAGAAAAAAAAGAAATTAAAAAGGAAAAAGAAAAAAGAAACAAGAAACAAGAAAAAAAAAAGAAATTAAAAAGGAAAATGAAAAAAAATTAAAATGGAAAAAGGAAAAAAGGAAAAAGAAAAAAAAAGAAATTAAAAAGGAAAAAGAAAAAAGAAAAAAAAAGAAATTAAAATGGAAAAAGGAAAAAAATAAAAATAAAAAAAAGGAAAAAGAAAAAAGAAAAAACAGAAATTAAAAAGGAAAAAGAAAAAAAGGAAAAAAATAATAATAATAACTGAGGGGTATATTGGACATTTCACCGAAGGCCAATTCCTAATTTCCCGCGGAAATGACCTATTAGACTGAAATTGAGACCTCAGGGACTTTTCAGATTAAATTGGAATGTCAGGGACTGAAACGATGAGAGAGGCATAGTACAGGGACTAAACAGACTTTAGCCCTTTATAGATATCCGATTAATTGTACGATTATACTTTTCTTGTACAACTCTGATTTTATGTCTTGTAATCCTTTATATAAAGAGGCCCCTATTATCAATGAAAGCACGACTCAAGTCTCTCCCAATTCAGTTTTCCTAAAAACACGTTACCAGCACGAAGTCCTAACCCTGAAATCCTAAATTCGTAGCCTTCAAATTCCTGAAACCTCCGCCGCACATGATAGAAGCATTTTAATGTGATATTTTAATAGTTAATTCCTCACATTTTGCTTAGTTAATTCCTTAACGAATCAATTTTTAATTCAATTTTTATTTTTAGGTACATTGGAGTAGATGATGATGAAATAAGTGTTAGGTCCATAAAATGATGGAGAAAAATGGAAATGCACTAAAAAGGTCAACTTTACACATTTTCCTACTCCGGCTAGGAGAAACCAAGCCAAGCAAGGAAGAAGGAGCGACCATCTGACCAAATGAACTTCAAATGAGCTGAAACCTTCCAGATCCATTCTAGACATCCTAAGAAACATTTCTTATGAAGAGTGCAAGAGCCAAAAAGAAGTGGAAGGCCTTCAAACAGTCAGCCCAAGTTTCTGCAGAAGCAAAACTGGAAAACTGGACCTGTAAGGAGTCCAGCAGAAATTCCGGCCCAAACACATGGAGATAAATTCTGAAAACTTTACAGAATGATCTACACTCATGATGGATCATTTCATATGAAGAAGTCACGGGCAAAATCTGAAGTCTTGGTGGAGAATTAATTGAAGGAAAAATGAGTAGAGAGTGACTCAAACCTAACAAATTCCATTAGTGTTTAAATATTCAAACCTAACAAATTCCATTAGTGTTTAAATATTCAAACCTAATAAATTCCATTAATGTTTAAATGCTCAAACCTAACATATCATCATTTGTTTAAATCCAAATAGTTTTGCTTGGTAGCCTATAAATAGAGGCTACAACAAAGAAGAAAGGACATTCCTTCATCCATTCCATTTTCTTTGTCTCTCCATTTCCTTTCCATTTTCCTTTCCATCCTCTAGTTTCAAGTTTAGTCATCTCCACGAGTTCAAGCAAGGCCAAAGAAGAAGAAGAGAAGCCGTGAGCACTTCCATCCATAGCCATCCTTGAAGCTTGCTTTCGAGTTTCAAGAATCCACAACGTGAATCATCCATCTCATCTTCATCCACGGTGTAATCCTATTCTCCTTTGTAACCTTTGCTTTGAATTTCGTTGGTTATGAACTAGTTGACATATATGTTTGAACAAAGTATTATTTCTGGAATTTTTATGATTAAGTGAGAATTTTCAGATTCATATATTGTGATTCGAGAGTTGCTTATGTGGGTTTGTTTAATTAAATTTGCGTTATAGATAACTTTTGTATTTTAATCTTATGTGGTTGCAAACACTTAGGGTTTCGATATGAATGGTGCTAGGTTTAAGAACATGAAATCGACTTTTCGTTTTGTGTAAACTTGAATCAAAGTAGTAAAGGTTTTGTACAAAGATCGAATTTAATTAAAGAGAATTGCAATTAGGTGGACTTTTCCATACTAAGTTGTACACTTGAGTTGATAGCCTTTCTCTATGTGTAATGCGTTAAACATGACATGATTGACTAGCTTTCTAGGGTTTGATTGCATGTTTGATAGGATTAATCTAGGTGCTTTCGCTTAGGTTAATTAGCATTGAAAAGTAAAAAATGGGAATTCATTTGCTTTCGAATGTTTCACATGATCAACTCCTTTCTCATGACTTAGATGAACAATATTAGGGTTTGAATCAATTTTAATCATAAGTTTCGGTTTTGATCTTTGTTCCTTCATTCCATTCGTATTTTTATGTTTTTGCATTTTAATTGTTTTTGTTAACTTAGTTTCATTTTCGAAAAAACCAAAAACAAAATCCCCCCTTTTCGTGTAAAATGTTTATATTTTGTGAATACATTTGTGAATATTATACTTTGTTTTAATTTTAATTGTTTAATTGTTTGACAATGACAGGTGTACCCTCAATCCCCGGAATAGAACGATCCCTATTTGCTTATACTACTAACGATCTTTTCAGGGTTAAATTATGCGCTTGCTTTGAGCGTATCAATTTTTGGCGCCGTTGCCGGGGATTGAAAAATCACTTGTTTTTGTTTATAATTGTTGTATATAAACTGTTTGATACTTAGTTTAAATTAACTAGGTTGTTTTTTTTTATTGTTGAATACGAATTTAATTGTAGGTTGTAAATTAAAGAAGGAATAGGTGAAGTCGTGTTTATTAATATTGGCCTAAACCCCTTATTGGTACCTAGTTCAGGTCCCTTAAGGTTGAGGGCAGCCTTTATTAACATTCATTGAACTGTCTAACACACTTAGGACCTTTTACATCCTAGTAAGAATATCCTATGTGAGATGGTGTCTAGGAAGGGGACAACGTTCATGACGGGTTTTTGAATCCAGAAGTGCTTATAAATGGGCTTAGCTCATGCCAAAATGGATTTTTCCTCTCGTGTTCACCCTCCCCTACCTGGCCATTTCAGTAAGGTTGCCCAACGGATGTAGGAGGGACTTTGTGTCTAGACGACTATACTTGGGCCGCACGTCCACTTGATTTACCGCTTGGAATTAGATTTGATATCAATAATGTTTATAACAAAAGAAATACTTGTGCATACTCTTTACGTGTAAATTATTTTGTTGTTTCACACTTTATACTTGTAAAAATACTTTTTACGTTTTATACTCACTTGTGTACTTAACTTGTGTCTTATGTACAAAATACTTGTTAATTATACTTGTAGTTTGTAATTCATAGTTACTTGTTTATTTTTTTTGTATTTCTTTGTTAATATTAAGTTACTAACTTTATTTAATGTAGGTACCGTCTGGCTGCAAGACGTAAAATACAAGCGCTGCTTGGGAGGCAACCCAATTCAGAATATAATCAGATTTGCTTTCTCTTCCCCTTTTACTCCTCCATTTTCTTTTTGTTTTAGTAGTTATTTTCGTAAATTCCATCCCTATATGCTTACTTATTTCATTGCATGCTTTTAATTGATTACATTGAGGATAATGCAATATTTAAGTGTGGGGGAAGGGATTTATATTTTTGTCTTTCATTTTGAATCCTATAAATATTTTTGTCTTTCATTTTGTGTCCTATAAATATTTTTGAGTCCTATATTTTTTAATAATAATAAAAAAAAATTTAAATAAATAAATAAAAAAATAAAAAAAAAAATGCATTCATTCAGTCTTATTAAATTCAGCTATTTACAAAAAAAAAAAAAAAAAAAAAATTAATTAAAAAATAAAAAAAAATAAAAAAAAAATAATAATAATAATAATAATAATACTCTATACTAAGCCATGTCTGCATCTCTGTAGGAGTTGAGGCTGAGCTCAAGGGAAATGTGAGAGCCACCGCCATAACCGCTACCTCCCTCGGAAGTAGTCTTCATGATGCCCAAGATGTCCTCACCATGCATGGGGAATAGTGGAAGGGTTTCAATCTCCTGGTGATCTCCTCCTCGTTGTTGCAGGGATGTTTGTCCTCCTGTTGTGCCAAAAGAGTTGTACTGGTATTAGTGTTGAAGTGTGAGGAAGAATATGAAACAAAATTTAAATCAAGAAATCCTTCATTACCAGTAGAATCGGTGGAACCAAAGTTGAGATTAATGGATCTACCATCATCAGTAGAACTAGTGGACCCAAAATTGATGTCAATGGATCCACCAGCTGGCCCAAAATTGATGTCGATGGATCCACCAGCACCAGTAGAACCAGCTGGCCCAAAATTGAGATCAATGGATCCACCAGTACCAGGAGAACTAGTTCCCATGGGCACTTGAGCAGCCTGATTGCACCTCTTCATCTGCTTCTCTCGAGCCCTGACATTCTGGAACCAAAAATAAATGTTCTTGCCCTCAACATGTCCATACTGGTTCAGCTGGAGACAGATCTCGTGAATATGCTCTGTAGTTGGGCGCTTAACTCCCTTGTCGTAGTAAAGATCCTTGAGGATCCTTATTTGATCTGGAGTAGGAACCCACCTGGCACGGCTTCGCCAGAAATCTGTGTTGGCACTACTCCCGGCTGCTTGGTTGTTTCCTCCATCCTCGATTTGTTGCTGGGTTTGTAGCTCCATCAGTTGCAGAGTTCGTGGTTCCATGGTGATGGGTTGAGGGGATGTGAAGATCGAAGAGTAAAGTTGTCAAGTGTTTGAAGGAGTTGTTGTTAAAGGGATTAAGGATGATGATGGTGTGTTGGAGATCTGAAAGTTCAGAGGAAAGATGAGATTGAATCAACTAGATGGGAGAGAAGATCAGAAGAGAAGGATTGAATCGAAGAAGAAATATTTTGAGTTTTGAAAGAAGAGGAAAAGCTGAAGAGTTGGGAGAGAGGGGCTGGAACTCAGGAGAGATTTTCGTTCCTTTGGAGTGAACAGTTGCGCCCTCAGAATGCACCTATTTATAGAGCTAGGTGAGCAGATCTCCACCGTTGGATGGACGATTCCTGTGATTCATTCTACGCGTTGGATTAAAGTCGCCCTGAAACCCGGAAAAGTTGTTGGCGCGTGGAGAGCGTGTAAGGGGACCGAGGGAATCTCGAGGCGCTGTGGCAGACAGCTGTAGCCGAAAGCAGATTTGACTGCCATAAATCACGGAAGGGATAAGCCGTGACACAAGTGGGCCGTACTTGGGCCTGTCTCGGATCAAGGCATCACTGTAGCTATGGGTGGAGGCCTGATGGGCCGAGTTTCAGAAACAGTTTTGGACATGATGGGCCGAGTTTCTGAAACAGTTTTGGATGAGTTGGGCTGGGTTTCTGCAACAGTCTTGGATGTTTTGTGCCGAATTGTTGAAACAGTTGAAACAGTTGGTTTAAATAAAAGGATTGGTATGGATAATAACGTGAGCAGCCGTGCTCGAGTGGTTGAGTGTAAAGTTCGTGTACAAGAGGTCTGAGGTTCGAACCTCGCCTCTCGTTTATTTTTATTATGTTCGTTTATGACATAATAAGTATAAAATTTGTACACATTATATTAAGCACAGCTTGTGCTCCAGTGGTTGGGGACAAAGGTTTCGTGCAGCAGGTTAAGGTTTCGAACCTTGCCTCCCCCGTTTTTTTTTTTTTTATTTTTTTTATTTTTATTTATGTCACTCCATCAGAACCCTCCTCCGAAGGCTGAAACCAGCAAGAAGGCTGCCACTCGCCCGCATACCGCTCCTCCAAAGGAGTAAA
The DNA here is from genome assembly GCF_958449725.1 of Rosa rugosa. NCBI lineage: Eukaryota > Viridiplantae > Streptophyta > Magnoliopsida > Rosales > Rosaceae > Rosa > Rosa rugosa. The sequence continues at coordinate 17,456,660 of NC_084821.1, read as the reverse complement.
TGGAGGTACAAGTCTAGGCTGAAAGACTTTAAACATTAAGCGCTGCATGGGAGGCAACCCATTTCAACCGCAGCTGTGGAGGAGCCATCAACGCAGATTTGCTCTCTTAAACTCTATCTCCTCTATTACTATTTTCTGATTGTATCTTTGTTATTTGCATTTTTAGTTTTTGTTTTTAGGTTTTCTTGAGTTAATCATTCCATTCACATGATAATTGTTCATTGCATGCTCTAACTTGTTTAACATTGAGGACAATGTATGATTTAAGTGTGGGGGGAAGGATTAATGCTTGTAGTTAGTTTTTGTCATAAAAAGAAAACAAAATAAAAAATCAGAAAATTAAAAAAATTAGATTCAAAAAAAAAAAAAAAAAAAAAATCGTTAACTTTGTTTTAGGTTTTATATTCATGTTTTGGTTTTTGTTTATCTTTGTTCTTTAGTTTGTTTGTTTTGTTTGTTTGTTGTTAGAGTCAAAATGAATTTTGGGTAAATATCTTCTTCATCGTAGGCGCATCCAATGGGATGTGATGTCTAAAGGTCTAGTTTGGATATGAGAAGTGCTGACAAAGGGTCTCGTCCCCTGTCAATCAAGTGAGCTGAGCTCCGCCAAAATCGTTCCTCTCTTCACCTGGTCATGTTCCAAAGGAGTTACCGAAAGGAGAAGAGAAATATCCCTAAGTCCAAAACGTTTTTTTTTTTTTTTTTTTTTTTTTTTTTCTTGTATGTTGCGTCACTTTATGTGTTGTTCTTGTTTTTGTTTTGTTTTGAGTCATAGGATGCCTTTCAACTGTCTGGGATGATTCTATATCTCTGAAATCATGACTAAAAGAGGATCACAATATTGAGATGATTTTAACATGGTATTCTTTGGTTAATTGAGATATATGAAAAATATGTGCTTTGTAGTGGATATGGATTGCATGACCTTGGTACAGAATATAAGCATGTTAAGATGAGTTGTGATTCATAAAGCCCATGTGAGATAATTGAGCCATGTCCCTTTTTCTTGGAGTGAAATGAAAATATATTCTTAATTTCTTGGCGATGTTTTGATGATCTCATTATTCTTTCATCTTGATTGACTGCTTGCCATAGATTAAGTTTAATGGACTAGAGAATGCTAGAATTCGCTCTTGTGCTTATTGAGACGTGATATCAATACATGGCCCTGATTCTGGAAGGGATAGAGGTTCTCTAGGAATTACCACCATTGCCAAATAAACTTGTGTCCCCAATTGTGCCCGTCGTGGGACCCCTCTAGTTAAGCCCCTTTGAGCCTACATTAAGCCTTTTCGTTCATCACCCTTAAAATCCTTAACCATGAAGCTTAGTATAGTTACAACTCTACCCTTTGTTCTAAGAACTTAGTGGAGCTAACTTTTGAGACATATTACATGGGTTTGGTGTTAAAGATGAAGATTGAGAAGAGGTGAAAGTTCAAGTGTGGGGGTAGAATTGTCCATAAAGAAAAGATATGTGAAAGCCGTGAAAAATGAAAATAAAGAAAAAAATATATATATATATACGGCTAAAAAGAAATAAAAAGAAAAGTATATGGACTTTAATACCCCATACTTAGTGATTTTGGAGTTTGCTTTGAATTGAAGGCCCACTACAGAAAAATTTGGCCTTTGTCCATTTCACTAGATTCAAGGGAAGTTTACATTGAAGATTGGGCCCAACATGAAGACATTTGGCCCTCTTATATTACCACTATGGGGAAGTGACGTTTTTGCAATGCCTTGGTGGAATATTTCGAAATCTCTACATTCATATGAGCTCTACTAGGTTTTTAGGACACTTTGATAAATCCTTACCTTTCGTTTCTTTAAACCTTGAGCCTGAGCCCCATTACAACCCTTGAGAGAGGACCTTCTTGATCCTTAAGATGGGACAGCCCTTGATGTGGAGATAAGTTACAAGAGTTGAACCTATGGCAGTCCATTCGTGCAAGTAGTTGATATCCTTCATGAGATCTTTAAAAGAAAAATTATGTGCTTTTGTTTCTATACATATGTGATCTACTTTGTTTATCTTTCACATGTACTTGAGTGAATAAGCTTTTAAGCATTGCCATGATCTGAGAGAAGAAAGAGGGATATACTTGTGAGATTTGAATCATACTTGTCTGAAGCATGCTAAGCTTAAACCCATCACCATTGTTACAACCAAGTCCTACTTGTGTATGTGTGGATTACATGTTTTAATTAACTCTCGAATGCCTAAACATTAATTCTTGGTTGAGTGCTAATCTTGGTGTGGTGAAAGTAAGAGATTGCTGAGACAAAAAGTTGAAGGGCAATAGAGTCATTGTATTTGTAGAGACTTTAAATTTTCGTTGAGTCTTAGTTGTGTCTGTGTTTTGATTTTGCTAAGGGACTAGCAAAAGCTAAGTGTGGGGGAATTTGATAGAAGCATTTTAATGTGATATTTTAATAGTTAATTCCTCACATTTTGCTTAGTTAATTCCTTAACGAATCAATTTTTAATTCAATTTTTATTTTTAGGTACATTGGAGTAGATGATGATGAAATAAGTGTTAGGTCCATAAAATGATGGAGAAAAATGGAAATGCACTAAAAAGGTCAACTTTACACATTTTCCTACTCCGGCTAGGAGAAACCAAGCCAAGCAAGGAAGAAGAAGCGACCATCTGACCAAATGAACTTCAAATGAGCTGAAACCTTCCAGATCCATTCTAGACATCCTAAGAAACATTTCTTATGAAGAGTGCAAGAGCCAAAAAGAAGTGGAAGGCCTTCAAACAGTCAGCCCAAGTTTCTGCAGAAGCAAAACTGGAAAACTGGACCTGTAAGGAGTCCAGCAGAAATTCCGGCCCAAACACATGGAGATAAATTCTGAAAACTTTACAGAATGATCTACACTCATGATGGATCATTTCATATGAAGAAGTCACGGGCAAAATCTGAAGTCTTGGTGGAGAATTAATTGAAGGAAAAATGAGTAGAGAGTGACTCAAACCTAACAAATTCCATTAGTGTTTAAATATTCAAACCTAACAAATTCCATTAGTGTTTAAATATTCAAACCTAATAAATTCCATTAATGTTTAAATGCTCAAACCTAACATATCATCATTTGTTTAAATCCAAATAGTTTTGCTTGGTAGCCTATAAATAGAGGCTACAACAAAGAAGAAAGGACATTCCTTCATCCATTCCATTTTCTTTGTCTCTCCATTTCCTTTCCATTTTCCTTTCCATCCTCTAGTTTCAAGTTTAGTCATCTCCACGAGTTCAAGCAAGGCCAAAGAAGAAGAAGAGAAGCCGTGAGCACTTCCATCCATAGCCATCCTTGAAGCTTGCTTTCGAGTTTCAAGAATCCACAACGTGAATCATCCATCTCATCTTCATCCACGGTGTAATCCTATTCTCCTTTGTAACCTTTGCTTTGAATTTCGTTGGTTATGAACTAGTTGACATATATGTTTGAACAAAGTATTATTTCTGGAATTTTTATGATTAAGTGAGAATTTTCAGATTCATATATTGTGATTCGAGAGTTGCTTATGTGGGTTTGTTTAATTAAATTTGCGTTATAGATAACTTTTGTATTTTAATCTTATGTGGTTGCAAACACTTAGGGTTTCGATATGAATGGTGCTAGGTTTAAGAACATGAAATCGACTTTTCGTTTTGTGTAAACTTGAATCAAAGTAGTAAAGGTTTTGTACAAAGATCGAATTTAATTAAAGAGAATTGCAATTAGGTGGACTTTTCCATACTAAGTTGTACACTTGAGTTGATAGCCTTTCTCTATGTGTAATGCGTTAAACATGACATGATTGACTAGCTTTCTAGGGTTTGATTGCATGTTTGATAGGATTAATCTAGGTGCTTTCGCTTAGGTTAATTAGCATTGAAAAGTAAAAAATGGGAATTCATTTGCTTTCGAATGTTTCACATGATCAACTCCTTTCTCATGACTTAGATGAACAATATTAGGGTTTGAATCAATTTTAATCATAAGTTTCGGTTTTGATCTTTGTTCCTTCATTCCATTCGTATTTTTATGTTTTTGCATTTTAATTGTTTTTGTTAACTTAGTTTCATTTTCGAAAAAACCAAAAACAAAATCCCCCCTTTTCGTGTAAAATGTTTATATTTTGTGAATACATTTGTGAATATTATACTTTGTTTTAATTTTAATTGTTTAATTGTTTGACAATGACAGGTGTACCCTCAATCCCCGGAATAGAACGATCCCTATTTGCTTATACTACTAACGATCTTTTCAGGGTTAAATTATGCGCTTGCTTTGAGCGTATCAGCACACCTTGAAGCCCCAAATCCCAGGAGTCCAGAACCGGCGACGCCACCCCAAGAACCGGCCTCTAGAAGAAGGAAAAGCTCCCCTGCCCGGTTCACACCTTTCTAGTCCACCTCTTACTATCATCTTTCACCATATTCGGCGATTCAACCCCAGGATCCGGGAATCGGAAAAATTTTCCCCGGAACCAGCCTAAAAACATGTAAACCGGCCACCTGAGCATCTACACACTTGAATCGGCAAAAGAAGAAAAGAAAAAAGAAAAAAAAAAGGAAGGAAGAGAAAGAAGCCTAGAAGCCCACTGACGCAGCCTAGAAGCAGGCCCACTGCCACGTCAGCAGCTCGGTGCCACGTCAGCTCCGGCGACAGGTCACCGTCGGCAACTTTTCCGACCATTTTCCGGCAACGTTTTCCAGCCAAATTTTCCGGCGACCTATTTAGAGGTAATTTTTACTAAAAGTTCCCGTTTTTGAAGTTTTAATTCTTTTTCTAGGGGACTTGCAAACTCCTTTCTTCTATCCCCCTTTCTTCATCATATGGGAGACCTAATTAAGCCGAACTGTGGGGGTTCGTGATCACTCCAAGTTTGGAGCTTGTAGAGTCCTCCAAACTTAGAGTTTGTTGAGAAGAAATGATCGACCACAAACATCATTGTTTCGATCTAATCCAACCCCTCTTGGAATCAAATTTCTTGGAAGCGACTACGCTAAGAAATTCTTATTGTTTTCGTGGTAGCCTTTTCGCTCCGAAACTAACACTAATCTTTAATGGTTTTTCAGGATGAATAACCTGAACAAGTTGAGCTTCGCTCCACTAGAGACAACAGGCGCAGGATACCACAAGTGGGTCCGTGATGTGCGCCAGCATCTTAAGGCTGATGGGATCCTAGATATGATCTGAGAGCCAAGTCAGAACGTGCTTACTCCTCAACAAGCTGCCGCTTTTGAAGCGAACAGAGCTACGAGAGAGGCCAATGAAGCTAAAGCCATAATTCTCATGACAAGGCACATGAATGACGCGCTCCAGAATGAGTACCTCAATGAGGAAGACCTTAGAAAGCTATTAGTAGAACTCGAGCAGCAATTTGACAACGTTCGTGACCCCCTACTTCCTGATTTAGAAGTGAGATGGCATAGCCTCCGCTTCTGTGATTTCAAGTCTGTACTTGACTACAATTCGGAAGCACTTCGTATTAAGTCTTTGATGAAATTCTGTGGGCAGAAAATCACTGATACGATGTTGATCGAAGACTCTGTCTATCTTCCCCGTCTCTGCATTGATGATAGCTAAGAACTATCGGATGGATGTCAATGACGGATGCATCACAATATTTCATGAGCTTATTGGAGCCATGACCATAGCTGAAAAGCACGACAACATACTTGTGAAGAACAATTCCGAAGTCTAATTAGAGTCGCGTCTCTAAGGGAGGGCTCAAGGAGCGAAACCCTAAGGAAAGGGATAATTCTAGACGTTCTAATCCATATTCTCGCCCTAAAGAGGAAGGAAACCGCCAAGATAGGCGTGCACGAAACCGTGGAGGTCAACGTGTAAAGAGAGAGAGAGAGAGAGGCAGAGCCTCTGGCTATGGTGGTGGCGCCACCAAGGATCATAGTTGTCCCCAATGCGCCCCAAGCACGCCTCAATCAAGGGAGCTTGACCATAATGATGTTTGTCTTCGACGTGGAGCGTTCGGACATTGGGCCAAAGCATGTAATGCACCCCAGAATGTTGCTAACGCGTACAAGACGTATCGTGAAGCAAGGGAAGCACATTACATGGAGCAAGAAGATCAAGATGACGATCTCGCTCTAAGGGTTGAAGACATCAAAGGCCAAGATCCAGAGACTGGTAATTTTGATTAAATCTTTTTATTTTTCAAGAGATGTAATAGGCAATTGCCATATATTTTTGTATTAGATGCCAATGGTTTAGTCTTTCTTCAAAGTAGGCTCACCCAAAATAAGTGTGATGTCTAGGAGGTTTTGAGATTAGTGGTACTTAAGCCTTGCTCCACCGACATCTCTCTACTCACCTGGTCACATTTATTTTGGAGTTACCAAACAAAGTTAGACGACTACCATTGTTTTGCATTAGCTAGCATTTTTGGATTAGATTTTCTTTGGTCAAAGAGACAATGATGTAGCTCTGTTGGTTTATGAATAAAATTTCGAGTTCTTTTCATTATGACTCCATTTTGATTCTGAGCATAAGACTTTGTGACTACGATAGCTGGGCCATTAGTATTAATTCAAGGACATGGAATAGCCCAAGTTCCCCTTGTCAAATGGCACCTTGATTACTGTCGCATAAACTCTCTACGCTCTTAGGGCAAATCGCACCTATGAATAGCCAATTGATTCCAGGCAAAAACGCATGTACAAAACGAAAATGAGTTCCTTTGCAATACCTCTAATAATTGCGAACAAATGCGCATCTTAGAGAAGTTTATGTGTCTCTCTAGTGGACTCTATGTCACTATTCGAGCTATTAAATCCAATAAAAGTTATGAGATAAGATCTCTTGGATTTAGACACATAATGGCTTTGTCACGACAGGATAGGTCATCCTAGTCATGATGATCCGTCTATTAAAGACTTCACGCGGACATCCATTCTTTCGAGCGAAACGAAGCATGAATCAAAAGTTGATTCCTGGACTAAGTATGACCGCCGCTGCTGCCTCTGGCGCCACCGCCGTCCACCACCAGCCTAGGGCTGGCACAGTCCTTATCCATGATGCCCTGGATGGCGTCCATCATGGTGATGGCGCCTCAAGTGATGCTGCAATCACCAACTTTGCTTCAAATAACGTTTCAGACGCTCAGGCCCAACCACAATCCTCATTAGTTGCTTCTAAGGCCTATCGCTCAATTTACAAAGCCTGTTCCTTAGGGAAATTAGGACTGAGACCGTTCTATACAAAGGATATGAAAATAATCATTCTGTTCTTACATAGAATCCATGGGGATTCTGTGGACTGATTCAACCAACCTCCGCACGTTTAAATATCTCATGATGTTGGTTGACACGCAAACATGCTGGTCACATGTTCTGCCATTGTCCACCTGTAAATGCTGCTTATACTACACCCCTAGCACATATCATATGACAACAGGCTCACTCCCCGGATCATCCTATTCAGTCAAATTAGATTTGACAATGCTAGAGAGTTTACATCGAAGACTTTCGATGGTTATTGCAATGGGACTGATGTTGGACATCATATCCTCACGTACACACCCAAATGGTCTAGCGGAAATGACTACGATGGTAGCCCGGATATTGGTAATGAGCACCAATCTCCTTATATCCACTTGGGTTGATGCAATATCGCATGCAGCTATGCTAATTCGTCTACGACCCACCGCCACTCAATCTACCTCTGCATTATAGCTGGTGACTGGGTACCATCTCGAACTTACGAAAATTTGAGTGTGTCATTTATGTGCCAATTGCGCCGCCACAACGCACTATGATGGGTCCTTACAGACTAATGGGCAACTACGTTGGATTTACTACGTTGGATTTGAGACTCCAACAATCGTCCGCCACTTAATGCCCTTGCAAGGCAATTGATATGCTTATATTTTCCTATATTTTTATGCCTCTTAATCTTGGTTTTTATGTTTAGTTCTCCTTATTTATGATTCATTTACATCTTTTAGTATTTTTGTAGGTTTGTTCCATAGAAAGAAGAAAAGAAGCCAAAATGAGCTAAGTAGGATTGAAAGGCAATGTGCAATCTGAGACTGGGAATCTGTTTGTGTAGAACATCCAACTTCGCCGAATTACTGGGAAATTCTCAGATCGAATCAGACAATGAGCCTTATATCATTGGAAAGCTACGGATGTCAACTTTCTGTAGAATTTTACGGATATCGATTTCGATTCTTCTAGAGCAAGTTATGATTATTTTAGTGAAGATAGGTCGGACAGGAAATCTGCTCGGGAATTTACAACCATTCGTGGAGAACTCAAGTTCCGTGGCACAAGATCATCAATCCTAATGTTTCAAGGAAGTTAATTCAGATGAGGATTCAATGATGAACTTATTCCTACTTCTACAAGAGATATTTCAAGGTTTTCCCATTCCAAATGAAGAAAGGAATCTAAATCCAAGTTTTACAAGGAAACATGAAGCCAAAGATGAGCAGAAATCTTCCCTATATAAGGGAGCACGAATTTACATGAGAGGGGAGTCTCAGGAGCACAATGTAGACGCCTAAGGAGTAGAGACGACTCATCCATCTTTCCCTTCTTTTCCCCTTCCATTCTTTTTATGTTCTTTCTATGTTTTATTTAGTTATATTTGGTTAAACCTTTTTCTAGGGTTAAGATGTTGCCCTATCATGATTGTTTATGTACTTTGATGATTTATTGATGAATTTATAGTTTCTATATGATGAATTCTTAGTCACTATTTGAATTGATGTTTTATGTTTAAGTTCTTTGATTGATCACCTCAGGGCTTTGCATCTAGTAATTAGAAGATGAATTTGAGGCGTACCTGCAATATAATTCAAATTAGCTTCTTGTGATTAAGAGTTGTGAATTACATTATTGTCGTACCTGAAGTAATGGTTTGCATGATTCTCTTGTTTTCTAGAACGTAATGAGTCCTAAGTGTTAAATTTATGCCGTACCTGGATAAACTGCATGTTAGGATATACGACCTCTGCCGTACCTGGAGAGAATCATACACTCAAGGAAAGCTGTGGTCTAAGTGCCGTACCTAGACTTAGATACGGGAATTGTCATCAAATGAACAAAAGAATCTGTTAATTACATCGAAACATAAATAGGATTGTTAGTGGTTGATTCCGAAACCCTAGGTTTTATCATCTTTGCTTTTCAACTTATAAACTTTATTTTGTTTGTTTCACATTATTTCTTTATTCGAAAAATCTTAAAACCATATCTTCTTTTGCTTGATTGTTTATGTGATTTTTTGTTTGGATTAATTAGGTTAGGATTTAAATTGATTATCAATCCTCAGTTGGAACGACCTCGTACTTGCACACTATACTAACGACGATTCGTGCGCTTGCGAGTTTTAATTAAAATTTCACAACAGCAATCTCCTTACCGCTAGATTTGTGGATTGTCACTTTGATGAGACAGCCTTCCCGTCGTTAGGGGGAGATAAGAACATGAATGATGTTCAGCAGGAACAACAGGAATTGTCGTAGTCTATCCCCACTATGTCTCATCTCGATCCCTGTTAAGTGACGAGATCACACATATGCTGCAAATATGCCTGCAAGGAACGACGTCCCTACTAGAGGATGTAGCGCCACCCTACACGGAGGTAGGCATGGTGCCAACACCAAAGAGAGTGGCACTCTGGCGTTATATGCCATGGCCCCAGCTAGGATGCGTGGGAGGCCCGTGAGTTCGAAGGATACTTTGGCACATTCCAATCCTTTGATCAACAAGACTTAAAATCCATCTCATGAGAATCTTCCGGATTATGTTTATCGTTGGGGAACGCCTTAACGTCAGAACCTATTCCTGAGAATATAAAGCTATTTGAAAATTACACTAGTGTGCATGAGACGTGGGATAGAAACTCCATCATAATTGATGATGTAATCGCACATGAGTTTGTTGAGTATGATGATATCGAACCACGCTCCGTTGATGAATGAATGCCAACGTAGAGAAATTTGGCCTAAATGGAAAGATGCGATCCAGGTTAAGTTAGATTCTCTAACGAAGAGGAAGGTTTTTGAGCCAGTGATGCCAACACCTCCTAACATAAAACCTATTGACTAATGGGTCTTCGTTAGAAAGCGTGATGAGAAAAAGAGATGGTAATCTCACCTTATGGCGCAAGGCTTCTCATAAAACGCCCTAGAATCGACTACGATGAGACATATTCTCTCGTAATGGATGTCATTGCACTCCACTACCCTGTCAGTTTGGTAGTTTCTGAATAACTGAATATGCAGCTTACAAATGTGGTCACTACTTATCTATATGGGGATCTAGATATGGAATATACATGAAGGTTCATGGTGAACTTCATTTACCCAAGTCAAGTATCTCTAGACCACGGAGCGCGTTTTACAAAGAGGTTGAAACGCTCACTAAAGTGACTACTTGATTGGGAAGGGATATGCCCATGCGTTTTCATAACAAGTTTTGGGTCCTATCGCGGTTCATGTTGGACGTGATCTTCATTGGAAGCCTTTAAAGAGTTAAGGAAAACCGCTTAACACTTGAAATCCGATTTTGAGATGAACGATTTTGGGAGAACACGATTATGTCTCAGTTTAGAACTTGAGCATCGTGTTGATAGATGCTTAGACATTTTGACAAGGTCAAACCTTCAAGCACCCCTATGATCGTCCGTAGTTTTGATCCTGAAAATGATCCTCTTCGTCTGAAGGATGATGACAAAGATGTGCTAGAGGTAGAAGTGCCTTACTTGAGTATAATAGGCGCATTATTGTACTTAGCTCAATGCACAAGACCGGACATCTCATTTGCCATAAACTTGTTAGCTAGATATAGCTTTGCGCCAACGCGATGCCATTGGATTGGTGTAAAAGATATCTTTCGGTACTTGAGATGTACGATTGATATGAGCTTGTTCTATCCCTATAGAGAGCTGATGAATTCGGAACCATCATCACACACCAGGAACGCCGGGAACACTGGCCTGCGTCCACTATCCCCATCCCAAAACGACATGTGTTTTGGAAGGTTTTGCTGATATTGGGTATCTCTCTAACCCACACAAAGGTCATTCACAAACTGGTTAAGTGTTCACCATGGGTAAAGACCATGATATCTTGGAGGTCTATAGAATAGACCCTAGTCACTATATCTTCAAACAATACAGAGATTATTGCTCTTCATGAAGTGGTTCGTGAATGTATATGGATTGGATCCATAGTTACGCATATTCGAACAATTGTGGTTTGAAGTCTACCACAGATGAGCCTACGAGCGTATAGGATAATGCTGCTTGTTTTGAACAAATGAAGCAAGGCTACATCAAAAGTGACAACACCAAGCATAATCAGCAACAACAGACTCTCCTTAAGATCAAAGTGATGTAGGTTCAATCTGCGGACAGTGTGGCAGGCTTGCTCACTAAGTCCTTGCCTAAATTTCACTTTCGAGAAACGTGTTAGTAGCATCATTTGCGGAAGTTATTTGATTTCCCATGACTGTTGTCATCAGGGGGAGGTGTCTACATGTATGGTCTCGAAACGTGAAGGGTGTGTTATGCTCTTTTTCCCTTTCGACCTAGGTTATTTTTGTCCTACTGGGTTTTTTGTTACTCGGCAAGGTTTTTAATGAGGCAACGAGAGGAGCACCACGTTTGGGCGACACAAGGGGGAGTGTTCAAGTAAATTCAGAATATGTGTCTGGCCCAAACTCTAGGTTACTTGACATAGTTGAAATAGGGTTATGAATTAGAGATATTCATAGATATCCGATTAATTGTACGATTATCTTTCC